>NW_026962465.1:0-47311 GCF_032445375.1 Bacillus rossius redtenbacheri | reverse complement strand
TGCAAAGTTTATGCAAGGGGAACTCACCAGCTATAAGCTCGATGACGTAGCCAAGGAATGCCTGAAGCACGACGAGCGGAAAATACAAATGGACCCGGTGAAATTCAGGTTTATATTCAAAGATATAGCTCGAGGAATAATTCCAGAAGATTGTCATTGGCAAGAACACGACATAAGTCTACGTCGGGCGCTCCATTACAACGACATTGATGCGTTGCTCGTAGTGAAGCTTTGGACAGCCTTACAATATTCTGATTTGATAGAGACCGTAAGCAGGGACCATTGCTTGTCCGCAGAAAGAATCCAAGCCACAAAAATATCTGAATACATGGGCGCTAAATTATTAAAAGATGCGCTTCTCGTAAGCAATCTCGTACTTTGCAAAAGTCCGAGCACACTGAATATTCGCACAGATGGAGGAGGTGTCCTGTTGGGCACGGCCGACTCTGTTTTGCGTGGTGGAATGAAAAATACCTTTGCCGGGGGATTCAATTATAGCGATGGAAAAGATTTACACAAGTCTGTGGTGGTTGCTGATTACGCATATTATTATCCCGCGCTGATCCAGTGTCTCAATTTGAGTCACGAAACTACTTTGATAGTACCAGGCAAAATTGCGGGGATAATAATGGCATGTTCCCCTTCAAAATACAGGTCCTTTGTGTACACAACGCATTCGGAAACGTCATCGAAAATGCCCCCATGCGATGCTGGCGACGCAAAGATAATAGAAGCGAGAGGATATATAAACGGTAGGTCACCAAATGCTACCGAGTTGTTTTCTGCAGAGGAAGCCGCCAATCATGAAAAAATTATTTTGCTAAATAAGCAAGAACATGGATTTTTGAGCCAACTGATGCTTCGGCAAAATAATTTACGAAACAAATGCAAAATATCTAGAAAGAATTTAGAAACCACACTCGAATTGATATCGGCCGAAAAAATAAGACGCCAAGATACACAATTCTTGGAGGAAGAAGACGAAGAGGAAGCCTACGGTTCTAGCGAAGATGATGAAATACTCGACGGAGAAGAAAATTATTCCCATGGTTGGCTCCACAAGTCACCGATGTGCATTTGGCAATGGTTTCAAACAGAATCAAATCACTGCCTCCTCGAATTTTGAAAAAATTGACCGATTCGCAATTGAAAAACTACGAGGATCAAGCTTTGGGAGAAAATGCACGTCTATTTTCGCAGCACCGCAACAGAAAACTAGAAAATTCTAGTATATACGGCCTGTTGGGTAGTAAGTCATCTCCCTTGTTCGGATTGAACGTAGCGGCCGCCGCCACGATGTTTGGAAGACGATACATTATAGAAACGGCAAAAGAAGCCACTCTTCGCGGTTACACGCCCATTCTAATAGATACAGACTCCGTCTTTATGTCGCCGGGCCCATCGAGTGAGCCGCACCAGAATGTTGGGGACGCCATCGCCCTAAAAGTACCGGGCCTTGTATTAAATTATAAATTGTACGATAAAGTGTTGGTGATTAGAAAAAAAATATACATGGCAAAAGTGGGTGAGAAATTTATAAGTCGAGGAATAAATAAAAACGGTCCCGAATTGTGGAGCAATGTCCTACAGTCAGTCTTTGATGCCGTTACCTCCGATGCCGGTAACATGTCCCTTCCTGCCGTCAGAAATAACCTATTTGACATGTACACCAAGACATACGAGTTGGCATTCAAAGATCCAACCCTACTACTATGCCAACAAAAAACACGATTTCGGGAAGAATATTGTTCCATGACGCCCACCGCATCTCTTCTTGCGTATTTGAATGAAAAGTATGGTATCGAAGACACAAACAGAGTGGTCAAGTATTATCATAAATTTGTAGGTAATCCTAACAAGACTGTGTTTGCCCCCGACTTTGAGCTCGATACTGATCGGTCAAAATGGAACTTGTTCAAATTCTACGGCAAGATCGAAAAGCCCCTTTATCAACTGTACTCGTACGCGACATATTTGGAAGCTAAAATGTCTAGTGGAATACCTCTCGTTCTTTCGGTGAAACAATTTAGGGCGGCAAATCTAGGTGCATTTCTCGATGCGAGGAAGGTGTTTGTGTCGGTCAGAGCAAGTCCTTGGGTCAATTAATTAATGGTTGCATTTTTGACATAATTGGATAATAATGTGTCTTGTGATGTAATTTCGTTTAATTTTTGCTCTACCCGGCGATTGTCGTGCTTTATATATCTGAGCGTCGTAGATATCGATTTGTGTCCCAATGCACGCTGTGCCAAGTTAAGGCTGCCCGTTTCTTGACTCAGGCGTGATGCGACGTAGTATCTGATCCAATGTAAGCCGAATCCCAGAGGGGGTACGCGAGAAAATAGATAAACGTACAGTTGCCGGAATCTGTAATGTAGCGTTGCCGGTACAACGTCCCACACCACGCCATCTCTAAATTCCTCCGGAATTGTCGCTACTTTGTATTTACTCAATAAGAAATTCACAAACTCTTCCAAGCGTGCATGATAAACGGGAAACCAATCTTCTGAATATTTTCTGGTTAACGTTACAGCTGTTTTTTTCATAGAAAGAGCCACCAGTACGGAATAATTTATTCTTGCCACCTCGCTAACACGCAACTGGGTTAGCGCGCAGAAATAAAGTGGTTCCAATCGCGCGTCGTTCGTGGCATTCGCTTGTAAATAACTCACGATCCTATCCATATCTGAAAAATCGGGAGTCGTTTGGTGTGCTGGCTTGACCGCGTCGAACATCACCGAGTCGATGACGATCGACGTGCCTTCGAATAGCTTAGTTTGCGTTTTGAGGGCCTTAAAAATTAATTTTGCAGATGCGGCTCTGGTATTTCTTCGGTTGCACAGCCAACGCAGAAATATTTTGGCTCGCACATTCGGATCGGGGAAATCCCATAAATTCAACACACCGATAGCTTTGAGCACGTATCTGGGTATCTTGTACGGCATTATCATACTACAGTTAAATTTACACCAGATTCTCCGAAGCACCTTTCATTTAACGTCGTAGTCGTCGTGGCGGCATTGGATCGTGAAGCGAGCGGCCAGGGTAGAGATGTGATGGATATATTTCTCACTTTCACGTACGCCGACAGGGGGTTGTGGATATGAGCGTAAAGGTTTCTATCTATTACGAGCGAAGAGACCGCCAACCCTTGCAATATTAGCTTCAGACTGTCAACCGGTAGGAATTTACCAACAGTTAGCATTACCTCTCCCGGAGATGCAGTTGCGCGTATTATGTTTTGCAACGACAACTGTAGCAGTGGTGTATTGTTGGTTTCTGAAATGCTCAGTTGTTGCAGTCTGTATACTAGCATGGACGATTTGTCTCCGCTCGAGGGTACGGTCGATATAGCCGGAATTCCGGCCTGTCTGACGGCCGGGTTGATCATGAGAATGAGGCCATCATCTTCTGGAGCGGGGGCGTATGTAACGGGCATGAATTCTCGCATTATGATTTCGTCGGCCTCGCTACGCACCCACGCCACCCAGCCATCGACCTTGCGCTCGTCCGCGGGAGTCAGAATTACGTTAAACGCGTCGGTGAAAATCGGACCATCCCTACGAACTCGTTCCAATACCCTCTCTATTTCGGCAGCCATGTTGCTGCTTCAACGAGAGCAAACGGTCGGTGCAGATACTTTCTGGTGCAAACTTCGGAATATATCGCGTTTTCTATAGCAAATCTTCCGTTTTTCGCGCAAAACATTAAGATCAATGTCAAGACAGTGACGATTATCAACATATCGATCCACATTTAATACCTGCGCCTTCGGCGGCGCCGGGTTCGCCTGTTTCGACGCGCTCGTCCGTTTGATTGAGAGCGGGACCTGGATCGTGATCTCGAGCGGGAACGCGAGCGGGAGCGGGAGCGGGAGCGAGACCGTCTTCGACGGTTGGTGGATCGCGAACGCGATCTTGATCTAGAATAAGATCTAGATCTACAAGTTCTACTTCCACCTCCCCCACTCCGACGAGGATCCAATTCTCTGTCCCCATCCATTTTGACAGTCTTAATAAAATAGAAAGAATAAAGTGTAACAAACAACATCTTTATTAACCGAATAAATTGTGTACAATCATGAATTTACATATTTTACCACGCCGCACAATAAACACTTGACCACGAGGGTGGGCATTTCATCTCCAGCTCTGGTCTGAACGAAATTGTCCTTTTTACGATCATCCCAGCGGTGCAAACATTTGGCCGTTTCCTCGACCAAAAGATGTGGGTCGGCTTCTTGTAATAGCGCAGCATCAAAATCGGGGGATATTCCGAAGGGTTGAATCCCAGTTGGTGTTTGAAGTACAATTTGAACACCGTCCAATAAATTGAACTCGTCCATCCACGACCCGCGTGATTTTATCTTGCAGAGTTTCGAGACGTGGATCGGAATCTTCTTTCCGGGCAGAGAGGCGGAGGGTTTTGCGCCGATCAAATTCTTAGTAGAAACCTCCATAGTTTGAACGTATCGGTAAATTGCAGCGGATATGAACCTGACGGATCGGCAAATTGAACTTTTATACCGGCATCGGATCGATAAGCGCTAAAGATATTGCCGAGATAAAGCATGATATTAATCGCGATAAAAAATAACAAGACGGCAGCCAAGATAAAATTAGCCAACACCGCAGCCATTATGACCTCACGAAGAGAAAATTTGGTAGCGATGTATATGCTTGGAGCCTTTACCATTAGAGATCCGTACGTGGATAATCTCGATAGTTCGTTCATGGTCGAGCCGAATTATAGAAGACTGGCTCAACTCGGATTGGACATCTTGGTGACGGAGGGGATTCCACGCTTGGTGCGCACCACCGGCATTCGCTTCGGTTCGTTTGTTTTGTATAGAAAAAAAATACGTGCAATTGGAGTTTTTGAGCATCTCGATCCGAAAGAGCTGCAATTTGGTGAAGGAATTTCACCTCATGCTACCCATTGATTCTCGGAGGGGTCGAAACCGAATAGATGTTCTTGACCATTAAAGATCGAAGATATGAGTTCGGTTTCTTTTTCGAACACGTATCTATTGCACCTGATCGGTATGCTGTTCTTCAACAATATCGCTTCTTTCGCCCCAGTGGATTCGACCACCGACCAGGACCTATATCTAAACTGTGCCAGGTCACCTACCAATGTTTCCGTTATCGGCGAGCTCTGGGTGGTGCTTCCCGTCGACAATTGAACAATGATCTGTCTCAGCACAAAGTTGCTGCCCGTCGTCTTGGGGATGGTAATGGTCTCCGCAGTGGTGGGCTCAAAATGAGGTGACCACACTACACTTACAGAATCCGTTCCGTAATTTCTGAGTGCCAAGTTGCCTATGATTACGTTCTGCGAAACATCGATAATTATTCTCTCGCGCACATCTACTTCTCCCAAAAGTTGGCGTATCTTATACTCATTATAAGCCACGCCAAAGGTTCTGTCGTCTGCGAAAACGTACGATTTTCCCCGCGCAGGGAAAATTACTTGCGTTGTCGTCGTCGTGCTAGGTATTTTCATCAGCTATCCGCATTTTCCTCCAACACTATGAATCCGGGTTGTAGAGTTGCGGTGGGTGAAAACGAAGAGTTGGGGCGGGTGATGGCTCGCCACTGCACCCAATATGCAGCGTAATCGTTCACCGTCTGATCGGGTTCGTAAAAAGCTATGTTGGTCTTTTGAGTCCTCATGGAAAATCGGTAGTCGCTGCCATTCACACGTATGAAACCTATTAGGGGCATTACCTCAACACCGTTTCGGGCGTTTGCCGATAGGGGTGAGATCAGCGAACGCTCTCTGCCCAGCAGACCAACTGCGCCGATCGCAAGTGTCGGATGTGAAATTATTGATAATATTTTAGTCCAAGTTACAGTTGGATTGTTTGGAAAACCCTCCGGGTCGAAAGGGAACAAATATCGTGTCAAATTCCCGTTATGGTATTTAAGTAACCGAAGAGTACAGCGCCAGAGTGGTACATATAACTAAAGTCCATATGAAGGCCATCCTCGGAAGGTGTGGTTCGAATGGGTAATCCGGCCTCTTTTGTTACCGTCTTGTAGCTATCGCTTTCGACCGCTTCAGCAGAGTCACCCATGAAATAGTGCGCTAATATCCACGGCCCCGCCATGTAAATTGAATTCGCCCCTGTTCGCGTCCAACCGATAGATAAAGAAGGGTTCGTTATTATAATATTTATAACGTCGATAGCCTTTAAGCGCGCCGCGTTGTCCATGTATTTGCGTCTGACCAAAAGGTAATAGGCTATTAAATATGGCACGGAAACAGAGAATTGATACCAATTAGTCCCCCACGGAAACACGTTCGGGCGAGAGGTAACAAAGTGGATATTTTCGCATGTAATCTTGTAATGAAGTCTTCGACTACCGAAACGGCCCGTGGCCGGTCTGCGTGATCTGGATTATGCACCGCGAACCATGCCGCCTGCACAAGAGCCGCTGTCATGTCACCCAACACGTTCGTATTTGTATCCCAGGTGCTGAACACACCCGTTGTTGTAGCGGGCAGAAGCGTGTAGTTTTGGACATTTGCCGATAGCGCACTAGATGTCGGGCAGCTGGCTCTCGCCTCAGCCAATCGCAAGCGAGATTTATACGTGGCGAGATCGTCGGGATCCGCTTCTATTACCGCAAGAGGAGGTGCCACGGGAATGCTACTGTCGTCTGTTCCGCCCTCGTCAACGCCGCTTTCGTTTGGATCGTAGTCATCCTCGTGTATCTTTTGATCATAAACTGCCACAAGCACAACGACCGCCAAAATGACTATGGCCGCTATCAGAATGCCAACAAAGAAATAAGTCGGGTACATGTTTCGTCTGAGAGGGGCGGAGCGAGTAAGATAAGATATGTCACATGGCAAATGTGGCACGTTAAAAGCATCTATTCGACCAACACGCCCAAGTAATATGACCGATCTCGCTGCGGATGACCATATGTTTAGAGTAGAGGGCCAAGTGGTGGGCAAGATGATCGTCGACTATTCAGATACCTCCGGTTCAGTAGATGAGGAAGAAAAAGAAGCGCCTGGCAAAACGCGTCTACCCGAAGATTTCATAGAATTTTTGGTTATCCTTCGGTACGATTCCTCAGCGGGCCAGCATCAGAAATCTGGTTCTAAGATCGGCAGCAGCTGCACACGACGACGGTAATGTGATCGAATATACCGTGAAGCGACGCTGTTATTCTGGTCTCGCCGCCAAAATGTTGGATCAAACCGATTTCGGTTGGGGGCGTCGATTCGAGGATGTTCCCGATCATGATAATATGAGTGACTATCTGGAACGAGTTCAAATACAATTTAATCGAGGTGCCAAATTGAATGATTACTACTCTGAACAACCTCCGGGGGCAGTGTGCTGCTTCGTGACCGGGTCATATGAATCTTTGAGTGGCCAAACAGATTCTATCATACTTTGTGCGCTATATTTTTTAGACATTTGGAACAACGTGTTTGGCAATGTGTCGGTGTATCGCTCTTCCAGAACAAATACAGCAAAATAACGCATGTACACTCTCCCATTAACATAGGCGAGACCACGTGGTGTGATTTGGTCGTCGTGGACGCAGACGAGTGGTTGGAGGAATTGTTGTATTCACCCTTCCATCCCATTCCTTGCGTTCGGAACGTTCATCCCGACAGGATAGAAAAACTCAAGAACGAATGTTGGTTTAGATTCTCCAGAAATGTTTGCTACATTAGCAACCGAACAATTCATAAAGCACTCGCCAGAGATTGTGTTTGGTGTAGAATTCTTTCGAGGATACGCACGGTTGGACGAGTTGTTGGTTAATTTTGTATAAGATTTTGTTTGTTTAAAATAAAAGAACTTGAAAGAACTTGAAAAGTCTTATTTTTCTAACATGTGTGATCAGGATCATGATCGACCTCAACCCACTCTCCACTACTTTGAAACCACAGCAGGCTCTGATAGATATCAAGAGGTAGAGTTTGCACTTTGTGATATAAATCTCATTCCTATGCGCAGATTCAGTTGCGTCATTCCGCGCATTGGTGGCTGCGTTTTTGTAACGAAAGCAAAGCCCAAGGAAGCAGTGATCACGGCTGTGGCAATGCGGAATTTTGAATTAAACAAAATTATATCTCTTAGGATTTATGAAATAGATTATGATGATGTATCAACAAATATGAACGAAATCGAATGGTACAGATGGAATAGAAAAAACGAAATTCCACAAGCATTCATACCCCGCGAAATCCGGCAGAGAAACAAATTATTTTGCACAGAAGTGCGGCTCGGTGGCGCACCTGCCGGTCGACCATCCGTGCCATACTTTCCTACAACCGTAGTCGATGACGTTTTGTACTGCGACCGGATCAGGCTGACGGCCACATTCGAAGAGCGAGGCAAAACGTTTGGCTGGTATGGAGACGAATTCCTGCTATTCGTAGATCCAGAACACGAAAAAGAGAAATCTACATTGGAAAAATTCACGACTGTTAGATCGGTACGAGTACCGAGGGGCATGCGATCGCATTCGACGCTGAATAGAATGGTTGATTATTTAGAATCCATCAGACCCAGGACGTGGGGTTGTCCGCCAATAGAAATGACAATGAGCGAGTGCACGGGGCACATTTCGGACTGGTTGTACAAGCGAGCCCCCTTATTACAATTAGGATCAGGTCAATCGAACAGCATCGTATCTACAGCCGTCGGAATGCTCTATCAGTATCATGGCACCTCTGATTAACGCGAATCGTTCGTTGAGCGATACCGCTGCACAGGTGCTAAACGATTCAGTTCCTAGAGATTTTTTTATCGTAGAAAATGGCGAGTTGAAGCATGGAAATTACCTAATGGTGTTGCTTAATATAATATGTCGAATGTTAGATTTCAGGACGGTGCTCGTACGCGCAGTGGACAACGTCCAAGTAGAACCCATCATTGTTTTGGGAGACTCCAACAATCCTCGATTGCACATATGGGTACCGGGTTTTGTTAGATACCTAACAGCGCCGGCACCACTCGTTACGCCAGAAATCAAAACTGCAAAATGCAATCGTAAATGGTTGATGGTGCGTGGCAAAAAAAGACGACAACTCCCCGATTGCGGTTTGAATGCAACCGACGGAAGAGTATACCATACCTCGGACATACTATGTCGCCTTTATGTTTTGGCAGACCACGTAGTCGGTCACATACAAAGAATTCACAAGAAAAATTACTTTGATCATTCGCGGAATAAATCCTCCACTTCCGCGTTGGACGCATGGTTCTCTGAGAACGTTCGTGTTAAAATAAGCGATGAACATAATAGAGAGAAATAACCCTCTGTTTTTTTCAAGATTAAAGTCTGATGTTGGCGAATCGGCCAGACCGTGGGCCGTGGACGGTAGTTTGTTGTGTCGGAAAGAGTTCCTTGGGCCAACGTTATAAAATGGCAAAAACCAACCGATCCATTCACTCTATCGGACAAGATCTGCATCTGTCTGGATCGATGGGGTATACCTTCTCGTCGAGGTATATTCAACTCAAAAATTCAGAATATCTCTGGGATAGATGTTATTTCAACAATTTGCTTTGGGAAGCGATATGGCATGCGATAACAGCAACAGAACGAGAGCAATATGACGCAAATGAAGCCATTTCGGTTTATTCCAAGTGGCTGGATGCACCAACATTCTCCTACATGACAACGGAGTGTAATATCGTAATACTGGTGGTGAGCGACCCCCTAGCTGTCAGGCACCGCCTACGCATGCGTGATAGGGGCAATGATAGAGTAAGAAGCCATTCGCCAATTTACGTTTCCATACAGAATGGCATTTACAAAGAATTTTCTCGCATGTGGGTCAGGAATTGTTGTATGGTTAATGTGGATTGGTTTGAATCACTTAACCATTGTCAGAATACACTTTGCCAACTATTCAAAAAGTTTGCGCCAAAATTAAATGTGGTGAGTAGAATGTCCTATCCACCTCCCATGTTCAATCTACCACCCATAATAGAAGGCGAATCGAAGCGGATCATGACGCGAGAATCTGCAGTCCAAGAGAGAGTCAGACCCCTATACAATCGACTATTCTACCAACAAGCTCAAACGAACGAAAATTCTTCGCAATCGAGCGGATCGTCGGACAAAAACGACGACTCGGTTATGGATGACGACGCCTCGGTCCGTGACGACAAAGACTCCGCATAAGGCTCGTTTTTTTCATAAGATTCTTTACCACGATCCTCGCCGCAGTCTTCCTCCTCCTCCTCCACCTCCCGACCCACATCGTCTAACCGTGATTCCTTTTCACTACCAACCAGGACCTGCATGCAACCGTATCGGTAACAAACAGTGAAGGCGATGGGGGATCCCGATGGGTGGATTAAGTCGCTTATGGTCTTGGTGATGGGGTTGTGAACACTGAAGGATACGCGTCGGTTATGCGCCACATGAACAACGTCATGCCAAGTTAAGTGGGATAATGCCAGTCTTCTTAACCAATCGGTGCCGCCTTTTCGCTTTTCTGTGCAAATGATCCATGACATAATTTGTGAAGAAGTCATGTCCGTCATAATGGATTCCAATCCCGCTAATCTATTTCCCGATACTACAATGACCGGGAAAGCATACCCACACAACTCCACCAATGCGTGTTTTGTTTTTTTATCCTTTATCTCCATCACGCTTCGCGCCGACGCATGCGTCGGAGCTTTATAAGTTTGATCTTCCGTAGGTAGCACGGCAGAGTATTCTATCCTACGGTAATGATTTATAGTCGGCGTCTTGGATAGCGCCCGCTTCAGTAACACCGACATTATGGCAGATGCAGCAGAGGCCGAAAACTACTTCTCCAATTTGTTGGAAAACAGCCAGTTGATGAATGATGTGGTGGACGCGCTTTTGAAGGCCTCTTATATTATAAACAAAAAATTGAGGGACAAGGATCGCGATTGCGAAGAGTCGGTCGAACAAATGTCCAAAGAAACCAGAAGGAATTCCCAATATCGTAGCAGAGGAATTTATTTGATATGGCACGTCGGGTATTGGCTTGTGAATAAGACCGAACCTCAATCGTTGCGCGCGTGCAAGGCGGAGATCGGTTCCAAACGCAGGTTGGAAAATGATGAAAAATATCGCGAACAAATCACACCACGTCGAGATCTCTATACCAAATCGGTGTTTGAATACAAGAAGTGCGAAAAACCAGATTGGTCTTACGAGATGGTGGTGTCCTCTAAAGAAGCATATGGCAACTCTTGTCAGATACTTGATAATGGCAATATTCCAATATAGCATATCTCTGCGTAAAGACTCGACAAAGTTAAATGATAAAAACTCGAGCGAAAGCGACGATGAAGCTGTTGTAAACCTCAACGATCTGAGTTTGGAAGAAGCGCTGCGTCGCGTGCGAAACTCTCCTCGAAATCACTGGAACGTGCGGCGAAAGCTTTATATTGCAATGTTGTTCGAGCTAGACATTCCTTTGGTGTTGATCGTATTCAAAGATATCGTGCGCCGCAAAGAGACTGCTCCTTACGCAGTAAAAGAACTTTTAAAGGTATGTATAGACAAAGTTTACGATTACACCGCCGTGCGAAGAAACGATCGTTCTTGTCTTATTTTGGAGGCGACCGCAAGATTGCAAGACAATATATACATGGATGTTTTGAAGTCGT
Organism: Bacillus rossius redtenbacheri; assembly: GCF_032445375.1. NCBI lineage: Eukaryota > Metazoa > Arthropoda > Insecta > Phasmatodea > Bacillidae > Bacillus > Bacillus rossius. The sequence goes on along the minus strand of NW_026962465.1, from coordinate 35,676 downwards.
TAATTTGGGCAGCCGAGTGCGAATTTTACAACCAGCCAGGTGCGAAAACTGTGCATCAAGAGTTCAACATGACGTTCCTGCATTTAAACCACTCGTCCGGAGGTTTCGGAAACTACCAGTTCGATCTACACCCCGCAGCGCTGTGTCACTTTCACAGGACGGCGCGGCATACTTCGTCCTTGCACTACTGGGCAACGGATAAGCACCAAACTTTCAATTTGGCCACACAAGTGACGGGAATTGGACAGGTTCATTACATTTACTTTGTGGATCGTCGCAAGAATCAACAGGTTATCTTTGATCTGACCTCTCTGGACAGTTATCCCTTTTCCTACGCCACATCGTGGGAGGAACGGTTAAAGATAGCGAAATCAATTTTTCCTCCAGACCGCGAAATTATAGTGGTGAAAAAATTGGATCCATTAGATGTGCAATTCTGTAAGTTCGATGATTTTGAAAGGGGCAGTAAAAATCCCAAGCGAAAAAGTGTTTACTACATAAAAACTGGCGGGTTGGGGTGTGGAACTTTCTTCGTTCACACCGTCGATGAAAACGACGGAGACGGGGGAGTCAAACACAAATCCGTCCGATGTCTCAGTCGGCGACATAAAAAGACCAAACCCGAAGATATGGAGCTCAGTGTCGCCGCACACCTCGGCTCGGACAGCGATGGAGTTAGCCAAAGTTCATCGGACGAAGAAGACGGACAAAGCAGCTCGGCGCTCAGCATCAGAGAAATCGACGAAGATTACCAACTCATCGAAGGCTTTTGAGCTGCTAGGATTACCCATCAAAAAACGCGAATCCGAAGGTTTCGAAAGAATTTCCACAAAGCGGACTCTTCTCGACAAAATCTATCTGGATGCCATAAACGACTGTGTGAAAACTCAAGAACATATTTTCGACGAACCGGCCAGGCCGATGGAGGAGGAAGGATCATCCGTCACAACTACGGGAATACCAGCACCCGCAGATCCAGAAACTCGTCAAGATAAGATCATTCCCGTATCTATTGTGCGTAGTTTTACTCAAACTCTTGTTGTTAGAAAGTGAATATTTTGTGACTTTTATGTTGTATGCCACTAATTATAATAATTAGCCTTCAAGTCATGCCACCGGGATCTCGTGAGCCTTTCCGGAATTCACTCCCACAGGAAGAAATAGAGTCCGACGACGAGGAAAATCCACAATATCTGGCCATACCACAGCCACCTTCATCTCGCATTTACACCACTTACGAAGATTTGTATAGTATGAGTTACCTTAACGAAGACGAAATACCGTATCTGTATTTTGCCAGATTGTGTGGTGGCCCGTACAGGAATCCTGAGCACAATCATCCCAGATCTCCAGGCGTGGATATATTTCTAGATCAAGATGCTTTGATAGAAAGTGGCAAAACCGTGCGCGTAAAGACTCGAACCATACTACGACTACCCGAAAATACCTTTGGAATTGTCACCAATAAACTAACAAATTTGAGAAATGGACTCCATGTGGCTAACACTGTAATAGATTGCGAATCAAACCCAATACTTGAATTGTTCATCGATAACAAAAACAGTGTAGATGTAGTAATACCCGCCCATTTCCCAATTGGACAAATTGTATTTGTACCCTTGATTGTACCCATCATAGAAGAAACAAGTAAAATTATACCAAATGTTCAGAGGATGCCAAATTGTAAACCTACAAAAATTAAGTTTGTATCTGTAGACGATAAAAAAGAATAAATATTTTTATGAAGTTTCTGATTACTTTATTATTCCCATTTCAAAGCCGGGTATACGCATGTGCACCGTGCGCAATCGCAAATTCACGAATTTGCGATTCTACATCATGTACGAACGCAAATTCGTGAATTTGCGATTGTGCACGATGTACTAACGCAAATTCGTGAATTTGCGATTCTACATCATGTACGAACGCAAATTCGTGAATTTGCGATTGTGCACGATGTACTAACGCAAATTCGTGAATTTGCGATTCTACATCATGTACGAACGCAAATTCGTGAATTTGCGATTGTGCACGATGTACTAACGCAAATTCGTGAATTTGCGATTCTACATCATGTACGAACGCAAATTCGTGAATTTGCGATTGTGCACGATGTACTAACGCAAATTCGTGAATTTGCGATTGTGCACGATGTACGAACGCAAATTCACGAATTTGCGATTGTGCACGATGTACGAACGCAAATTCGTGAATTTGCGATTTTACTTGATGTACGAACGCAAATTCATGAATTTGCGATTGTGCACGGTTTGTGGGCTAAAAATACTTACAGATTTCTTTTCATCCTTATCTAAATCGTCACCAATCATTAGACTCATATCATTGGGAGAAACCATCGACTAGTATCCGAACAGTATAAAGATGGAGCCGACTATAAAACGAATTAAATTAGATCGTCCCGAAATCGAATTCCTCACAGAAAAGACATGCGCTGTTATGTTAAAAAAAATGGAAACTTTTGCTTTAAAAGACAACAACAACATTCAGGGGGCATTCCGTGTTTTAAATTTGGTGTCAAAAAACTCGTACAACTTTAAAACCGACAATATGTCTATGGAAAAATTGAGACTTGGTTTCGGCGACACGGGACATTGTTGGGCGGTGGATCTCGCGGCAGAATACCACGTTCCGATGTGGTTCGATCTGGACTGTGAGGAATGTAAAACCACCACTGATGGGTGTGCCTCACCCATAAGCTCGGCTACGTTGAAATCGATATGTTCTACAATAGAATCGACGCTGAAAAAATTACTGGGACAAATATCTTCACCTTTGGTAACTCGAGGCTCAAACACATGCGGTATACATTTATATTACCCTGAGCGTTGTTCGCTCCCTGCTTATGGGAAATTATGCGAGGCAATTACGGTCGAATTGGAAAGTGCAAGCGACGGAATGTGCAGATTGCGAATAGATTCTCCCACAACATTATTACTACCGTTTGGTGCAAAGAGAGATTATCACCCCAATTTACCTACTCCGCTGTTGGGCAATCGGAATCCAGAGAGTTATTTCCAATCTAGCAGGTACCCATATTTTGAATTAGATTCCTACAGTTTCGAAGATAATAATGGATTGCCGATTGGGCAGATAACATACGAGGATGGAGCCTCGGTCAGAGTGACGGTGCCTCCAACTCTTGACATCAAGTACAAGTCCTTTAAAGATGCGACAATGGCCAATACGTTGGAAGCGGCATTTGAAAACGCCAACTCGTACGATGGACATGATCCGAGACTCGATAGGTGGATAAAATCTAGACAAGAGAAACGCGCGTCGCGCTCAGCAAAGGTAGCAAAAGGGGTTAATTTTGATCTCGATCAACCAGAAGATGATGATATCGTTCATTATGTCATGGCCCGCTGCTTTGCTCAAGCTATTGCACCTAAACAAGCGGTTGCCAATTTTCTGGAAAATCTCGACTTGGAAAACGGCGGTGTGGGCATATACGACCTCATCGCCACAGGTTGCGGCAAACACAACCGCGATGAACGGTATCGTAAGACCATGCATCGCGTTTCCGAATTGGCTTCGAAACAAGGACTGTGGAAATTACGCGACATCGCCATCATGCTGGCAAAGGTAGGTCTCGATCCACACGTCGGGTGCGATGCGATACGATGGGCTAAAGTATTGAAGCAAATGAAAAATTTTGACGAGCAACATTCCAGCTACATCTTCGAACAGAAAGTCTCTCTTTTCTGCACCAAGAGACAGGTTCGGGGGCGTATATTTGAAAAAGTAATGTTCGAATACTTGGACGAACACTGGATATTCGTTCATGATAGAGATCTCTATCATAGATATGCAGAATCGGTGGGGTTGTATCAGGAAATTAAACCATCGGAAATATTGAGCGGTGCGGGAGTGGTCTCGAGTATGATTTTCCACGAGTGCAAGCTTCTCGCTAAACAAGCTGAAAACGACGGACGCGGTATCAGGGCAATATTGGCCAAGTATCTGGAGGCCATGCCAAACTCTAGTGGTGGATTCAACGTGTATCGAGATTTTATTAATACTAAATTAGGAGTTTTTCATACACCAACCGGATTATATTGCGCGAAGACACCACTCCTCAGATTCACAACTGAAAAGAATTACTGTTTCTGTTCGGCCGACGACGAAAATGCTGCAGTTAACATTTTGGATCTACAGATTTACACGGAGGCTGCGGGGCTGTTGTGTTTCAAACAAGCAGAGTTGTTTTGTGCTTGGGTGTTACTGCCGGGCCTTAACGACCTTTCTGGGGCACAGTCGGCCTTTACAAACACGGAAATCGACTCGCTGGTAAAACTGGTGAAGAAATTCTTTCTTTTCAACGATCAAATTGGAAGGAGTAATTTCTACTACATGTACGAGACAATTTTACGAGCGAAACCCCATTTTGCCAGATGGCTGGCATTGACAAAGACGGTCAAGAATAATTGCGACAAATACAAAATAGACGATCTGGACATAACGTTCGATCAAATGTCTCGGGGCATTACAGATGCGCCTCTCGAACAAAACCTCCCTTTACCATCCGAAATGAGCGAAATGTTGGCAGTGATGGAACATCACATTATTGGATTTGATCAATCTACCGATTCGTGGATGTGCGCTACTGCTCTTCTGATGATGATGTTGGATTCGAGGGCACTAGTACCGCGACTACCATGGTCCCGTGAAGAAGATACACTACCAATATGTGAACGCACACTAGAAAATACACCGACGCATCTGCAAAATAAAGAGATCCTTTTTGGGTCCAAGACGGTTCCCGATCAGCTTTTACACGTTATGTATTCCATATCCCAGATGCTCAGATTCGACGGCCCTTCCGTCAAAGAATTTATGTGCGCTCTCACACAATTATACACACCTGGCGCAACTAGAAAAAGGATGTTGCTTTTGGTCGGCGGAACATCGGGTGGAAAGTCGACCTTCATGAGATGGCTCACCGAGATGAACGCTCCTTCCACGCACAGCACCGCCGCCACGCTCGGCTCGGCGGAGAACGGAAACAACGGTCCGCATCAACAATCGATAGATATGTGTTCCAAATATTTGGTTGTGTGCAACGAGGCAGCGTACATAGATGCTCCCATGCTGAAAATTATAACTGGTTCGGATATCTTGGAAAAGCGAGCCATGTACGCTCAAACACACACAAATTTAACCCCATTCGCATACGTAGTTGGTGTATCAAATCAACTACCAAGATTGGGCACGACAAATCGTCGAGCCCAAATCGCCGATGATGCCATTAGATCTAGGCTGGCTCTATTTGAATTGGTAGTGAAATTCTCTCCGTCATCATCAGGAAATACTCTCAGAGATTATGATTTAAGAACTGTGAAAAGGTGTAGTTTCGACGAAAGAGCTGCGCCTAGGCATTTGAGCAATTTGATATACGCTACGTTTAGGGACGAGACAATTATGATTCCTTCAGATTGGAGATCCCCCATTCTCGAACGCTTCATGATTCAAAACAACCCGCTCTATGCCCTTCTCGAATCAGCAGGAATAAAATTCGACCCATTTGGGTGCATACCGCTGAATGTTTTGAGGACAAAAGTAGAGTCTGTTTTGAACGACAAAAAATTCAGTGACAAATTCAAGGATTGGGCGAGTGTTAAATTGATGCTATTTGCGGCAGATAGCGGTCATTATACTCTGGACGATGCGCAAAAGACAGTGAGGGGGCTGCGCAATCACGACCCGAAGTCGTTGATGGCAAGGACGGCTGATATTTTGATAAATCACGTAGGCAAACTAATGGTGCCATCGCCGGATGAAGATATAACTTTCCTTGAAGTACAGCGGAAATTGTTTAGTGTTCTGAATCAAGACCCCTACCTTACAGCAACGGTATTTTCCGCAATAAAATTTAAATATGCAGATAACATTGCAAATGGGACGAAGTTTAGACTGGTACGTATGGTCAATTTAGATAACTTCACATCCACTTAATTTTTTTCTATCAGTTTTCGTTCGTACACGAATTTGCGTTCGTACATCATGCAGAATCGCAAATTCATGATTTTGCGTTCGTGCACCGTGCACAATCGCAAATTCGTGAATTTGCGTTCGTCCAACTTACCTGATCGCAAATTCGTGAATTTGCGTTCGTACATCATGCAGAATCGCAAATTCGTGAATTTGCGTTCGTACATCTTACCTCATCGCTAATTCACGAATTTCCGTTCGTACATCGTGCACAATCGCAAATTCATGAATTTGCGTTCGTACATCGTGCACAATCGCAAATTCGTGAATTTGCGTTCGTGCACGTTACCTGAGTTTGGGTGATTGGGTAGTGGAAGCAGGGTAGTGGAAGCAAAAAAAAACAATGTCTAATAACGTCTGTTTTATTTATACAAATATAGTTACAGCTAGTCACTTTCATATTCTTCACTTGCCGACTCCTCAAAGTCAGTATCATCATCGTCATCACTCGCACTCTCGATCATCCCCTCTAATAATTCTGGTTTGTGAGAGATAAATGCCAATCGCCCACCACTGAAACTACAAAGCTCCAGAAACGCTTTAGCAAGCCGTTCGCCGTGATCATGGCGACCCCGTTGATTACTCAAAGTTTTTAAAGTGAAAGAGAGTTGATTTGCAACAAACCCATTTTCCATAGTCATGAGATCAATCTTCTTTAACCCCACTTTACTCTGTTGCGTGTCATCGATGTGGTGTATGAAGAAAGCCAAAGGCGCGCAAAGAGATCCGTCCATCGACATGGCTAGTCGCGAGCTGTTCTTCATTGCCAGTATTTGACTGGCAACAACTCTGCCTATCACGCTGACTGGTGAATAGAGAACTTGTGGGTGTACACATTGTCCTTCCCGAGTCCAAAATTTAAATTTTGATAGGTCGGAAGTTTTGCTGCACACACCTTTTTGTCCGTGTTTGTTGGACAACTTGTGACCGACGCCCAAGGGTTTGTAATACTCATAATGTACGAATATTATTCCTAGCGGTTTCTGCCAATCGCTCCATATATTGCACTTTTCAAAAGAAGATGAGTCTTCGTAGCTGAGGATATAACGGTAGCGACCCTTTATTTCTACAGAATTCACCACTAACCTCGGTGAACCAATTATTTTTAAAGGTTCTGCGCAGTGGAGGGTCCCAAATATGATAGAACCGCAAACTTCTTGGTTTGTGGGGGAATATTCGATACCGTCGGGTAACTTTGTGATTTTCTTGCTACGAACCTCGTATTGAACTTTGGCTTGTAGCGTTATAGACACCAACTTCTTCGGCCCGGTTCTCGACAGTCTTTCGTCCAACACAATACCATCCTCATTGGTTCCTCCACCCACATCACCAAAGGCAGCCCACAAAATACAGTGATCTGCGAACGCGAAATTCTCATCCATTTTGTTTTCGCACTCGGAATTATTTTCCGCCAAGTGCAATTCGTAGTTTTTCTTCACGGTCGAGTTTGCAGGTAGTGGCCAATTGATTGTCACTCTTCCCAGTATGGTGTTTTCCGTGGTCTGACAATGTGTGCGCCAAGCGTGCCTCTGGCTTTGAGTGCAGAGCAGGTTAACCAGCCCAGTTGGATCCAAGGGTTTGGAACTTCTCGAACGATTAGCAGAACCCATTTCGACAGCGATAATCTTTCGTTTAGGCACCAACTTGGACAAAAAGCGGTCGTAAGCGTCGAGATCTGGAGAAGGAATTAAATCGCTCAATACAAATCCATCAATTTCCTTAGTTGGAATGAGCATTTTATCTTTGGATATATGATCAAACTTCTCTGATAAACCGGGAGGCACCACATCAGAATGGGACAATATGGCCTGGTGGGTATAGTCCCTCGGATTGCTGCTTTTTTGGTGGTTTGTAACACTAGTCTGTAGGTCTCCTTCTGCGGGGTGTGCAAGTGCACAATGATACCCGATTGTTCTTTCAAATGCAGCTTTCAACATGGGAGTTGTGAGTTCTGCAGAATGACCCTTGAGATTTGCCACGCTGACTGTTATTTTTACACCCTTTTGCGCAAAAGTCAGATTACTCATTCTAGTCACCAACGGCCCGCATAAAGTGAGGGGATGAGACGTCTCGAATGCGTCAGCCCATATTCTTTGATGTTCGTAAGGTGTTATGCAGAAATCAAAATGCGGGTCGAAGCGCATAACAGCGCCCCCTTTGGTAAGTATGTTGAGGAATTCGCTCCCAATCAACCTGAACGCGATTGTTGGCCACTTCTTTTTCAAACCCTCGAGAAAGGTGACATCTGTTTTTGCCCAACCAAAAGTTAACCAACCATCGATCGCAATCATACGACCTCCTTTGATTTTTTCTTTTTCGAGTCTCATTTTGATGTCGTCGACCACGGATACTGGATCCAGTCGGGGGGAGCTGATGGTCAGCATGGAAAATGTCAAATTTTCACCCGCACCTTTCATGTCTTTGTTCGTTACGGGGCATATAAATTTGTTTGCATCGGCGGGATAAAAAAGAGCGCTGGAATTCTTAGTTCTGTTATTGACGAACCGAGATATCGTGCTGCAGAGATGGTGGATTTTGTCCAATTTTTGACCGTCAACTGCCATGTAGATAGTTTTCGAGTCTTGGGCCATCGCTGCTGTGTTTTTGTTGGAAATTGCAAAGAACAATCCACCGGTCTCGAATCGGGTCCGTAGAAACTGTGCTATGTTATTTCTGCGCTTAATTCCTTTGCGCCACAAAACAAAATGAATAGCGCGTTCGAACAATTTACCAACCGTGATGAATGTCTTGTTTCCGGCACTGTCGATATCCGGAGCATCTTCGAGAGACTCGTCCCAAAATTCTGTGTATTTGCGCGAGTACCAGATCTGCTTGCGGCGGGTCGTCGATCATGCAGTGACGGCTCATTTCAATCATTACACTGATGAAGTCGGAAGAATTTTCCTCCGAAGATGCCCCTTCGTTGGTGCGTTTGTATTTGGTCGGCTTCTCGTCTGAAGAGCCTGGACGATCAATGGAAATACCACCGGTCCGAGTGTATACAAGTGGTATGTCATTACCCACCTTTGGACGTAAAGTCAATTTATAAGATAGCTCCCTTTTGTTGGCGTACACGTGTCCTCCTCGGATGTTATTCGTCATGAACGTTGGTATCATTTGAACAACGCCCGAAACTATAATGGCACCATACATCTTCCTATCATCCGGACAACACCACACTCTTCTGATGGACTTGTCAACATCCGAACCCAAAAGAATCGGGATGAGCTTATGATTTACGGTGACTTCTCCGTATTTTTCAATGTCCGGTATTACTGCGCATGCAAAGTAATTTTTGCGTCTTTTAAATATGTCCGTCAAGAAGCCGTCCTCGGTTCGCCAAACATCGTAGCAGGGACAATCCCGCACGATGTATTTAGACAATAGAGCATCGTACTCTGTCGTTATGAAACTCACGAAGGTATCGCCCATTTCAGACGCACTGGTAAATCACAGATACAAACTACGAGTCCGACATGGCTGGTGACGAGGGGCAAACTCCTTTTCTTCAAACATCTACCAGTTTTTATATAGGCGACAGACCTCCGACCGAAGAATGGATTCACTACAAATTCTTAGCACCAATGAGAAGATACGGAAACAACAATCCTTGCCTCGTGGAAGATAAGTATGTCCCAATCGAAGCGGCGGTGAAGCGAGGCGATGCAGAATTATGGTGTCAATCATTCGCTAATCTATTGCATCAGATTGTCGAAATCGATAACCTCCCCCAAACAAGGACTTTTGGGGAAGAGGTAGAGTTACTCAGACAGCGTGCCAACAAAAATTTGATGCATGCGACTTCGGCAGGTGAGTTGACAAAGAGTCAGGCGGGATTGCTCTTGTCGTGCACCAGTTTTCTTGATCATATAAACGAACCAGCTTTGATGTTGAACCTTACAGACTCACACGTCACCAAGGCCATTCTGGCTTACGATCCAAATGGAGAACCTTTAAATTCTCTTCTGGAAAACCTGCACGCATTTGCGTGCTGTTTCGTGGGGTTTTCCAAAAAAGTCGAGAAGCAACACACGTTGGGTATGAGCATTTACTTTGTCGCGCAAGTTTTAATTCACGAATTAATTTCCATCTCACAATTCCCAAAGGGCGTTGATGGTAAAGCAATGTCTTTCCACACTCTGTTGTCTGCCCTGATGGACCTTCTCACCAGGAGGCCCGATTACGAGCTGGTTATCAACGGAGGTAAGCCCGAATGCGTGAATGCGTGGAACAGTGCAAAAAGAGAATTTCCTTGGTTGGCTAAAATAAATACGAGTGCGGATTTGGACATGTATTTCGACAAAACTAGCGATCTCAAAGTTCGTTACGAATCGATGTTTCCGAACATTCTGACATTTGGTATGTCGAACAAAGACAGAGTTGTCAAATTATACGAAATGTATTACAGAGAAATCATGAAAAGCCTACAGAACTTGGCCTTCAAACTGCCACCACCAGATGTTATATGGGAGGGTCTCTTGGTACCGATAGCCAGCTCTCTTCAGAATTCACCAATATTTGACGCCAACCATACGGGAGAAATAATCATGCGTCACATGGATATGAACCAATTGGAAGCATACGCCAACGATTTCGAAGCGCTTCAAAAGGACGTTCTAAACCCGTCGAAAGAGGTCTCTCTTGGTGAAGGCGTGGGGGATTTGGTGGAAAGCGAAATGATGGAGTTGTAGTGGTCGTATCAAGTGTGGGTTCAAACCCCATTTAGAAATCCATTTTGCTGAACGATCGCGCCTGTAGGCTTCCCTTGGAGGCGTTACTTTTCCTTCGAACGCCAGCGACATCAATTCCAGATTCCTGAGTTGCTGTTTGACTCGCTCGTACAACCAATAATCCAACTGTAATTTAAATTTTTCAAACTCCTCATTTGCAGCGTTTACGGATGGCGCCTCGGCGGAGGGATCGTCTGCTTGAGGAGACTCTGCAGCCAGCTTCTCGATACTCTCCAAATATTCGTCGCATCTTTCGGTACCCAAATACCACGTGCCCATCAAATAAATCTCAGAGTTAGCGGGTCTGCTCGTCAACGGCTTGGCCAACATTGTAGAAATGAAACACTTGTGTAGCAGATAAATTAAATATTGTGTCGGCTCGGTGAAACAGTCAAAAAGTTTTAACAGGAAAAACCCCCCACGTTTTAAGCATTGCAGTCCCAACAACGACTCGTGGCAAAACAATTTGAGATGCAGTGTTTCTTGGCGATCGCGATCCACTTCTGTGGCTACATCACCCATACAAACGTCAAATCCGCCAATTAAAAGTGCTCTGTCTAGACACTCTTCCCTGGTTTCATCAGACAAGATATCTCCATTTTTTGTCAAACATATGCCGGGATCCAGCAGCAAATTTTTATCCATCGTGATGACACCACCTGCCGATTCTAGACTTACACAAGTTACAAAAGGATCGCATCCGTGAGCGAATCTTGAGATGCGCAACGCCGAAGCGGCAAAGCCTCCGGGGGCAGCACCCAAATCCAGGAAATGAACACGCCGCCTTCGCGCATCTTCGGGCATCGCCCACCAGTTGGGGTTGGTTAGATTACCGCCGCTTAGGTAATCGAGTTCGTGGAACTTAAATTCGCACCTATTCACAACGGGGCGGAACCATGATTTTTCCAACTCTAGATTATTTGTCATGCCCCGCACATGTCGAAGTTCCGCAGATGTGTGTTTTCCAACTTGGGCCTGTTTCATTCTCAATTTGATGATATCGTCCAACATGACAGATCGATCCGAAGGAGCTCCACGATTCCGTCTAGATATTGTTCCTTCATTGAATATCATGCACAGGGCTCGCTCATCGTGGGGACTTGGCTGTTCGTCTTGTCCCAAAATCCCGTTGTCTTCAAACAATTCCAAGAGCGCAGCATCATCACACGTTTCTATATCCATACTTTTAGAAATTAACTAACTGGTAATGTGTATAGTAACTTACTCGTCGCCAACGATTAGACTGAGGGGCATCATGAGGGGCCTAGGTATTTTCAACCACCGTGACGTTATCGATTGTCCCGACAAAGATATCGGTAATCTTTACACCGAGCACGAGGACGGCGAACGTGACGAGCTGAAAGAATTGGAATCTAAGCATTCGAAAGGTATCACACATCTCCCAAAGACCAGATTCCTAACCTACCCCTCTATGGAAGAAGAGCTTAAAGCCATGCACAACTTATTTGATCCCCACAAAAAAACTGTGGCAATTGACGGTGCCTCGGCTTGCGGCAAAACGACCTTAGTCAACAAGTTCCCGTGGTGGAAGATAAATATGGTGTTGGGTGAATCGATGAGGTATTATAACCTCTCGCCAATCGTAGCTCACAGATACCTCTTTGAAGGCCTAATGGCCATGCAGTCCTCGAAAAATGTCGTTTTCGACCGCTCGCCAATATCTAATATTGCGTGGCAGATGGCCTATTACCTAATTACTCATTATCACGCGCCAGCCGAACCACATTGCTTTGCCAGCATTCACCCGGAATTGGAGCCGCACGGAGTCTGCCTGCAATATGTTCGCATGCATAATCTTGGCTCGGTGCTAGATTTTTTAAGAGAGGAAAAGCTCAACATTATCATTATTATCGATTCTGATGCAAACGAAATATTGAAAAGAATCGCCCAGCGGGACACGCCACGTGCCAAATTAAAAGCCTCGGTAAAGGAATACGCTCTGCACGTCGCACCCTACGCCTTTCTGGCAAATTCCCTTGACTTGCCATGCTTTGATCTGGCTTATTTCAGAATAAAATACGGCCTGACCACCGACAAAGTCTTTGAGAAACTACAAAATTTCCTTGAGCACGAGATCCGCAAAGTGATTGCTACAGACGAACCTTCAGTATATCCGCCATTCTGCAAATTTCAAGCAAACTCAAGGGTTAGGGACTTTGAGGATAATCTTCCCCTGGTACATCATCTTACGAATCGTTGAATGGATTCAAGAACGTGTGAAATGACAGAACAAGTTTTTTTTAGAGATCTCTCTACGCAAGCTAAAATCGAAGTTGTTGGTCAGGCAATTATGAATGCAGCATCTATATACGGGGTTAACAGAGCAGCAAATTCTGCCGGTGGTCAAATTTCATCAAACATTGGACGAAACCAGTCGAGCGCCGACATCAACCTCACCTGCAATACAGCTGAAACCCCGGTGCCGGATATAAAAATTTGTTCTATTAATCCACCGTCTAAATATTCAATTAATATAGCTGATCGAAATAGAACTGGCGTTACAAGTAACCGAGCATCGAATTCATCAGAAAGCCGGTCTCCATTAATTGGAATCAACAATGTAGCGAGCTCATTTGTTCGTCATAATACACCAGCAAATAACAACACTATTCAACCGAATCCTAGTTTTATTCGACGTGCAAACGATACCAGTCCATCTTATAATTCAATAGTGGTAGTTGAAGAAAAGGATTTGATTTCCTTTTACCAAGATGATTGCGAGTGCGATAATGCAAATTTAAACAAATGATAATACACTTTTTGGGTATTAATGTTTTTTTTTTCGTTCGTACACAAATTCATGAATTTGCGTTCGTGCACCGTGCACAATCGCAAATTCACGAATTTGCGTTCGTACATGATGTAGAATCACAAATTCACGAATTTGCGTTCGTACATGATGTAGAATCACAAATTCACGAATTTGCGTTCGTGCACCGTGCACAATCGCAAATTCACGAATTTGCGTTCGTACATGATGTAGAATCACAAATTCATGAATTTGCGTTCATACATGTTACCTGATCGCAAATTCATGAATTTGCGTTCGTGCACCGTGCACAATCGCAAATTCACGAATTTGCGTTCGTACATGTTACCTGATCGCAAATTCATGAATTTGCGTTCGTGCACCGTGCACAATCGCAAATTCACGAATTTGCGTTCGTACATGATGTAGAATCACAAATTCATGAATTTGCGTTCATACATGTTACCTGATCGCAAATTCATGAATTTGCGTTCGTGCACCGTGCACAATCGCAAATTCACGAATTTGCGTTCGTACATGTTACCTGATCGCAAATTCATGAATTTGCGTTCGTGCACCGTGTACAATCGCAAATAAACGAATTTGCGTTCGTACATGATGTAGAATCACAAATTCATGAATTTGCGTTCGTACATGTTACCTGATCGCAAATTCATGAATTTGCGTTCGTGCACCGTGCACAATCGCAAATTCACGAATTTGCGTTCGTACATCAATTACACCATGATCATAGATATGGAAAATAAACAATCCAACTAATAAAAACAATTTTTATTCAAAAAAATACATTCTTATGAGCTTTCCTGTTGGTCAATTCTCGCCGAGCGTCTGGATGTACCGAAGCGCCTGCGCCGACCCTCCCCCGAGGTGGAAGGTGTTGGTGTTGGTGTTGGTGGTGCTGAATCATCGGGGATGACGATTGGCTCGGAGAGGAATGCACGCAGGTCTCGATCCAGAGCTCGCTCCAAACGAAGTCGCTCGTCTTCTTCTTCTTCTCGATTGACAGCTTGCCCCGCCTGCCGCTCCTCTGGCTGCTGTGCGTTGTCTAGCTGGTTGTCTAATTCTTCGCGAACCTCCCCGTCCTCGTCACCATCCTCATCATGTACGATGCCCAGTTCCGCCTCTATTACATCATCTGTAAGGTTATCCATCAACTCGTTGGTTGCTCTATCTCTTTTGCCGTCCCATTGACTTATAAATATTCTGGTTTTCTGTACACGAAGCATCTCGATACCTTCTGAATCACAATTACAATACGGACATTTAATTTTACCGTTATTACTTCGCATGATGATGTTATCTGCACATTCAATGCACAGTGCATGCAAAGGAACACAATTCATAGGTTTGCAAAAACGTATTTTCCTCACTTGAGATCTGCATATCCCACATTCTTGATAATTCAAAAATTTTGTATAAAATGGAGTTGTCTGGATGCCAGTTAAAGATCTTTCTCTTTTATGAAGTCTGCTCTTTTCATCAACAACACTTTTCATAATGGCTCTAGCCTTATTATGTGAGGACAAAACTTTTTGCATAGAACGCTCCCTTTGAATACGCAGAGCTTTACATATTTGAGAATGAGTGTTTGTAGCGTGCTGTAGAACATCAGTTAGAGCATCTTTTGCATAATTATTGTCTACACGCTCTTCCATATTACTCAATAAACTCAGACCAGAGCACAGAGTAAAGCCGGATTGACAATTAGCATTCTCTAAAGATTCAAGTACCTTATCCTTCAGAGATTCCTCGGCCTCGTCTAGGGCAGCTTCGTGTCTGGCGTAGGCATCCATGATGTTCTGGTAGTTGGCGTACTGTGTAGACGTTTCAAACAAACGGCGCTTATATATAAGTTAAGCGAGGAGGTATTAAGAAACGAAGAAACGTTAAGCGCTGAAATTAATGTGTATTTTTAATAAATGGTGAGTTCAGAGTATGCCTTTAATAAGTATTTAAAGTATAGTTAACGGAACCTTAGTGTGTATATAGCGCGTATTGAAAATTCTCAGATATGTGGTCGCTTTATTTTGAGATTAGAGTTTGATGGATCGTCACATGCGAGTAAATACTTTAAACACGCTATCAATCAAGCTAAACTTCTAGCGATTGTAAGATAAGCTGCTTAATTCCGACGCTCTGGCAAAGATTAGTTTATCAAATTTTTAATCTGTAGAATTTAGATAAGTCATTTGCGCCGAACGTTTCTACTGTGACTATCAGTTTCGCTTTAAACATGATGGCGGGGCGTATGTCGGGAGGCCGGCTCCCGTCTTCGTATGCAGATTTGCTAAATAAACGCACTCATTGTGTTTTTCTCAAAGAAATCGATTTAGTTTCGCGTGGCATCGAGGAGTACATTAGAAGAAATGAACATATTTGTGACAAGACGGTGGTTGGGCTAGTATCAGGTCTGCGTCGTGTTTGAAATCTCTAAACTCCAAGAGGAAGAAAATTCAGAAGAAATTATGCTGGTTCGCCGTCAACGGTACTGATACTGAGTGTACAAAATGCAAATTGTGTCAACAACAATTTAATTCTAGTTTCATCTAGGCGAACATATATTAAAGGTTCATCAATATAAAGTGAGTGAATTAATGAAAGATGGTGACGAAGACGTGCAGTTTCGCAAGTGGTACCAGGAGGTTGTTCCAGCCAAGATGTCTCGATACAGCTTCGCTTCATCATCCGCAGGAAGCGTTTGCAGTGATGTCATCCCGGAGCCACACAACAAGGTACCTGTTACAAAGAGTGCTGTAGTAGAATCTGAAGTTGCCGAGCCTGAGCATGTGGAACCTGCCACTATTGCTGCAAGTGTAAATGAACTCGAAGATGATTTTATCACAGATCTATTGTCTGAATTAGAGCCTTCCAATAAATATGTAAATTGCACCAGCGAAGTGGATAAGGAACTTTCAGATACATTATCAATTCTAGCGGGTGGCATGGATGCATTAATTGTAGAACAACCAGCACCGCTATCGACCATCAACATAGATGATATAAGGCCATCGTCATCCCCTACAACACAGAGCACTTCTAGCCCAAAACGCGAAAAGCGAAAAGATACATCTCCAGCCAAAAACAACCAAGAATAGACAAGATGATTCTTCCAGAATCGCCACCGCCATCATCAAAGGCAACAGACCCCCCCCCCGACGAATCCAAACATCATCATCCCCCAGCCCGATCACCAAATCCAAACAGGAGGGATACGCCGGAATCACCGCCATCCATTGACAGAGGTCCTCCGATACATGAGCAAGACCCCACGCCACCACCCTCAACCACCACTGGATCACCGCCACCATCGCCTCAACGTCAACCTTCGCCTCCTCCTCGACGCGAAGCATCACCATCACCCTCCGAATCCTACTCGGTGGTGTCGTCCACATCGAGGGAAGAAGACCAACGTTCAGCGCCCTCGCCACGAGTGGAGCGGCGCCGTCCGTATCTTCCTCGTCATCGTCATCGTCATCCTCATCCTCGGATGACGAGCCACCGCCACCCAGCATCCCCCACCACCAAAGCGCCCAACAAAACGTACGCGTCCCGCCAGTAGTAGTGTACAAAAGGAAAAGAAGGTTAAAACAGATACTCAAAAGCCGCCCGTTTCAAAGTCCAAAGCGTCAAAATCTGCCGCCAAAAAACCGAAATTAGTTTCAACTAATAATGAGCAACCAAGCAAAAAACGTAGTCCTCCTAAAAACCCAGAATATAAGCTAACGCGATCAAAAATTTATAATTTAGGCATAGAGGCCCAATTGATAAAATTAAAATTAACTGCCGGGTTTGAGTTGGCAAAGAAATTAAGTTCAGAAGCCTTTGTTCCACCAGCAGAGCGGGTGCCCAAAAAAGGTAAGAGGAACACAAATAAAAAGCCTCCGGGTATAATAGCTCCCAAATACAAAAGAAAAGTGTCCATTCCAAAAGGTTCCAAACCCCCTACCTGGCGAGATGTTTTCCAAGATGTCACGGGGGGGAAAGGAGTTAAAACATCTCCGTATTCAGGTTATCAAATGATGAAAAACTTTATTACTCAGGTAGAACTTTGCGTAAAGCGCGAGGATAACAGTTGCGTGATGTCGGGTGACCGCCTTTTTGAATTGTTCAAAGATGAGATTCCCGCAGTCGACACTTATCATTCCAACGACGGAGAAGATGTTATCTTTCCTAAGATTTTCCTAGCAAATATTCGTGAATAGTTTTTTGTGCAAATTAGCGTGCGCAATGTTCATTCAAGCAACCTCCCGCAAAGCCCTGAAATGTTCAGAGCAAGACCTGAGCACCACCCTGGCTCTTGACCAAAGCATGTATGGACAGGAATCCCAACTGGATCCTTCGGTAATGACCGCCTCGAAATGGACACACGTCCCATCCCCAAAAGAAATTTATTCCCTCATATTCTTTGCACAATGGCTTATGATAGACACTCCTCCCACATCCACAGGCGCCGCCGTGGATATGTTGGACGACGAGAACCCGGTAATGCACAGATTGTTAAACTTTACCGTTCTCTATCCGGGCCTTCACGCCCTGCGAAGTGTAATGTCAGAGTTTTGAAGGGCATCATAGCTCATGTCCGCGTACTAAACTCCAAAGAATCGTGGGTGAGTTGGATAAAGTCAGAAAAATCTAATGTCGTATATCCTCTGGCTCATTTGGTACAAGACGTTGCTAATTTTGCCCTTGTTGTGACGGAGCATTGTTTGGATCAAGACTTGGACGTTGGAAATTTGATTGGAGAGGTGTTGGAGCGTGCTGTACGTTCTCCGTATTCAATTGTAATGACTTGGATGATTTTATAAATAAAATTTCTAGAAACTAATTATTTTTTCGTTCTTTATTCTGTTGCATTTGTCGACGTTGGTGTACGATGCGCGAACGCAAATTCACGAATTTGCGATTGTGCTAGAAGTACGAACGCAAATTCACGAATTTGCGATTGTGCACGGTGCACGAACGCAAATTCACGAATTTGCGATCAGGTAACATGTTCGAACGCAAATTCACGAATTTGCGATTGTGCACGGTGCACGAACGCAAATTCACGAATTTGCGATCAGGTAACATGTTCGAACGCAAATTCATGAATTTGCGATTTTACATGATGTTCGAACGCAAATTCGTGAATTTGCGATTGTGCACGGTGCACGAACGCAAATTCACGAATTTGCGATTGTGCACGGTGCACGAACGCAAATTCACGAATTTGCGATCAGGTAACATGTTCGAACGCAAATTCATGAATTTGCGATTGTGTACGGTACACGAACGCAAATTCATGAATTTGCGATTCTACATCATGTACGAACGCAAATTCATGAATTTGTGATTCTACATCATGTACGAACGCAAATTCATGAATTTGCGATTGTGCACGACGTTCGAACTAGAAGATATAATCACAAAAAAAAATTATTTTACTGATTTATTGCACAGATATCTTTTACAACACGCACCACCGCAGAAACATAACAAAACCAATGCCAACAACGTCACCCCACCCACTACCAATCTGGGTTCCAAAACAATGGATCCCGCATTGTCCGGGGGCTGGATGGTAGCTCCGTTAACGGAATCTACGATATTCATGGCGGTGGTGCTTGATCACACACGAAACGATTTTGGCCTTTGCTCTTCCACTTAATGTCTGTATATTGTTCAAGCTGTACAGGCCAATGTGAAAAAACCTTATTCAGATGATGATTACGTGGAATTTGATAATAAAACCCATCATCGTAATGCAAACTTGCAATAATGGAAGTTTTATCTGTAGAGAGTAAACAACCGAGTTGCGATCTTCTCCGCACTCTGGATAGTCCTACGTAAATAGCATTCAAAGATTTGGCGTCGAGATCCAATTCCAATTTTTCACACTCAATAGTTTTGCCTTGTATGGCATGATAAGTTTGCGCCGAGTGTCTTATAGGAAATTGATAGACGCTAGTACACATTAGAGAGAAGATTTCCATTAATTCTGGGTGTGTATTATCCTGGGAGCAGCGCAATCGCTGAAGTCGCTGTAGCTTCACACCTTGCTTATATACGAACACGTGTCCGTTCTCAAATTTAGCTTTTACAGGAATCAATTGCCCATTTGATCGTTCGGGCTGCCATAAATATGTAAAGTCGTCGTGAATGTACAATGCATCTATAAATTTGGATTGAGCGAGCATTTCGTTCAGACATTTTGGAGATTCCCATTTTTTCTCTGTGTTTTTAATGGCAAATGGAATTCTGATTATTTTCTTTCGATGAGAATTAACCAAATCTTCTATGTGGCGCTTGATGTTTTTATGGTATTGGGATAAATACATCGCTTCAACACTTGGTTTGGGTAAAAGTAATTCAACACCCATTTGTCGAATCAGGTTCACTTTTTCCTTAAAATTAAGCGCGACGACATTACCTTCCGTTTGGATTATCCTGCTCCTGATATCGTTTAAAATATGGGAGTAGTCGGCATCCAAGACGCGCATCTGTTTTGTTAGTGTGTACGTTAATGCTTTCGACTCGGTGTTGGTAATGAGTGAATAATTTGACGCCTTTTCAAATTTAGATTTTTGAATCGGCGCCTGTTGACATCTGTCACCGGCGAAAATAATCACAACTCTATTATTACGCACCATCAACATTAGAGTCTTCAACAGCAACGGTGCCAAAACTGTGTATTCGTCCACCACAACCACTCTCCACGAGAGGTTAGCCGAAGCGGCTCTTTTTTCGGCTGCTTCGTTGGAAGAATCTTTCGAAGAAAATTTGACCCACGCATTTTTCGATGCGACGTATCCGATATCAAACAGGTAATTCATTAATTTACACGTTGTCATACACGTGCGATCGGGATGCAGTGAAATTTCCCACATTGTAACATAATTCGCGCGTATAAGCAGAATAGCAAATAGATGTGGGAATTGTGTGAAATATTCGTTTCAAGAGGAACGTTTTTCCCGTTCCCGGTGGAGCATCCAATACCATTATTTTAGATTTGTTATTTTTGACGGCATTTAATAATGCACTGTAAAATTTAACTTGCTCTTCCGTTAAACCGGCGAAGCGAGTTTCATCATCAATATTTTGAAGGGTGTTTGTCGTATTCGGTACACAAATAACTCATTCTCGGGATTGATCTTTTCGGCTTTTGTAAGATTTCAAAACAGACCTCAAATAATCTCTTTTCTTTTAAATAAGACTTCCACTCATCTATTGTGCTACTGAATATTCTATCGTAACGACGTCTTAACACCATGACTTTATCTTTACTTGACACACTTCGTAAATACCACCGATGCCATCGGGAGTCACTTCTTCAGGTAGTGGAAATTTCTGTACTCGTTCTTCTGGATCATCCAAATACAGACCTGTTTGTTTGGCTCGCAGATCTATGGTGGGAATTTTGAATTTATACTCTTTCCCACCACCGACAATTATGAACCCATCGGTATAAGGAACGGGAGTGTCCACAAGGTCTAGTGGTATCGTTTCTGTAACCGTCAACTTGTAATGTCCGTTTCTGATATTGACAATGTGATTTTCTATTTTTGGTTTTAAAAATTTAAAAAATACCAAAACGTCTTCTGGGCAGGGCATATATTGTTTCCCCGAACAAACGACTCCCAAAACATCAGTAATTACCAACAAAATTAGGCTCACTTTCGGGGCGTAGATACAACTTCCGTTTGGAAGATGAGGTTTTTATACGCGGTTACAGGTCTTAAGAAATGCCCCCCAATCACGTCGAACTTCCCGAGATCATCCAAATGCACAATTTCATCGTCGTTGCTCTTGACAACTACCGCCCGAGCCTTAAAGCCATCCCACTTGGGTTTGAGGTGGAGAACGTTGTTGGGATTGAGAGAATTGTCGGAAAACTTTGAAAACACTCGACATTTGATGCTCATGAGATCCTTTGGATTGATAGCATCGAAAAAAATCACACTCTGATGATTTATACAACGTATCGCGCATGGTCGCGTCGCCCATGAGTGCGGAGACTAAATGTGCTTCTGCCTCGCGTAATTTATTCCAAGATGCAAACACATCCGAGTCATATTCAATGTCGCCTCGAATGAAAAGTTTTATACTTCCATTGCAAGATAGTTGCTTTTCGAGCGAAATACGAAGGCGGGGCCAAATTTTTTGACGACGTAACGAACCACGACCGATGTGATGGTATCCCCTTTAGGATCGTACGTTTCACATTCTCGGGATCGTCTGCGGCGTGATGGCACCAAAAGGAAACGTTCTTCGTTGTAGGGAATCATGGTCAAGAAGCGGCATTCTTTGATTGTGGTCTTCTTTTCCACGAAGAATTGAAGATCGGTCACCGAATCTTGTCGAACGCGTGCGCCGGACTCGTAGTAACTGATGACCTCGGGTACAAACGACGAGTGTTTCGAGAGCAAAGTTCCACGCGAATTCGTGAATTTCAATGAATATCGCCGTCTCGTATTCATCCATTGTGCGTCAAAGACGATCACCACCATCTCCACCACGTCCGCGGCGAACTGGCGTGATTTTTTCATGGGGAAGCAGTTATTATAATCGTTGTAGCAACTCGTGGCTATATTTTGGTCTATCGCGTACCTAATGCTCTCCCAAAAGTTAAGGTAATCGCAAGTCTGGCACGGAGTCTCAACGTAAACCAAACCCGGCAAACTGGCGATAACTTCTCTACTCAACAATTTTGCGTCGTCATCCGAATTTATGTCGAAAGTCAATGCATTCGGCGCGTCCCAAGTGCGTTCACTCATGAATCTCAAACCCGAATGTAACAAACTAATCGTTTGTACCGTAGGCCAAAATTAGTAGAGTATCTTCTTGCATAAGCCAATTTAGTCTTGTATTTTTTAGGTTAACCGTTTTGAGACCAGTGTGACTTTCAAATGTGTTTGCTTTGTATGAACGATATAGGCATTCCTAAAGTCACCCTCTTGAAGATATGTACAATTTTTTGCAATTTCGCTTGTAATGATTATAGTGTTATTGGCAATCAAACCGAACGAATATAATTCATAAGCAGAATTGAAGGTATCGTTGTCTATATATATTTCTTCCGCAACCAGGTAAACACTTTGCGTCTTCCTCCCAAATATAAACCCTCTTAAAATCTAATACATTTTTGTTACGCATACTACGGTACCCAATTCGTACAGACAATCGCAACCGCTGGGGCAATGGAATCGGTTGCATTGGGAGTTGTGGTCGAGGTAGATACCGTTGTGCTATTTGGAGTAATTGTGGACGTGGTGGTGTTTTCTGTTGTGGTAGAAACCGTTTCGGCAGAAGAGGGAGTCGTCGTGGATGTTGTTTCGGTAGAAGAGGGAGTTGATGTTGTTTCGGTTGTGGTAGAAGATATACTTGAGGTATTGGTGGAATGAGTTGATGTAGTTTCGGTGGTGGAGGATACAGTGGACTCGGTCGAAGTCGAGGTCGAGTTAACGTCTTGACATTGTATAACTCCAACCGCGAGAAATAACACCACGACAACTCTTGAAGGCACGCATCTTTCAGGCTGAAATCCCGTTACGCCTAAATTCTGATAATGAGTATTATAATTATCAGCTTGCTGCGTAAAACGCTTCGAAATGGATTCTCCTTCAGACGTTCTATTGTCGCTCTCTGGCGCAATAGATGAATTGTGGGATCGTTCCCAACCACTAATTGCTCTCAACGACCCTTCAACGTGGTCCCATCGAACCTCTTGATCCATCATCGATTCCCGTAAAAGGGAACTCTAAATCTGTGGCATTCAAGTTACACGGCGAGAGCACCAAACTGAATGTTTTCGATAACACTCTGAGGATTTCATACCCGAAATAAACAAACCTTGCTTAATCAAGACTGGTGTGAGATTCGCTGTACCTAAAGGTCACATTCTGATGCTTTCAAGCTCGCATTCCGATTGTATCCCGGCATTGGTTGAGCCCTGCGATCGAGGTGTTGTTTACCTAAGAATCTTGGCCGAAGATGATAAAACTACTACTGGCTTTCCTCTAGAAGTTAAGTTGCATCTATTTCGAGTTGCTTTGAATACATATTTTACAAATCCGGAAGGTGAAATACTCGCACCCCACAAAAAAGATAATGGCAACGACTCTCGTCTGCTCTGGTCTCTTTTCCGGAGATTCCAAAGCCATAGTTCTACCACCGCAATCGCTAATGCTACCCAGAAAGCGATGCGCTTCCTCCGGATTTCTATTCACAAACAGCTCACCCACAGATCCCAGGGTGGTCACCTTACCCGAAAAGAGCATGTTGCGATCTGCGGCAGTGTGCTGCCTGAAATATGGGGTACCGCTCAAATTGGAGTACATCGACCCGCTCCCAAACAACGTTCCAAACATGGGCGTTAATGGATACATGCAGCGGAACCCCAATTATAAATTCACCATAAAGAAGTTACGCAAAGCTCATAATTTAAACACAACTTCGGGGAATGTTCTCAGAGCGCAATCTAACATCATGCATAGACTAGAATGCAGCGAGCCGTCTCAGAAACGACCCCGGTTGGAGATTGATGGCCCGACACCCGAAACGCCGTTGCGGAACGCAATAGCTCGCGCCCTCTCCAGGCTTCACAGCCCCATCACTGGGCAAAGCGCCGAAATGTTCATCGGCGAATTGAGGCAAATTCACGACCAAGAAGATAATGTTGACGGAGATGGCTTACTCACTATCGTTTGCGAAATAGCCAAGAAGTGCGGAATCAAGCTGTTGGATCAAACACGGCAAGAAACTTTGAATGCCATCCTCAACTACGTAACATCCGCGGTTTCTGCGTGGAATTGATGAACCGATCAACGGTCAGGTTTTGGTGTTGGGAAATTTTAGATTTTTTATCATGCGAGTATGCAATTGATGATTGGAGCAACGTGAACGTAGAATTATGCGTATGCTTTATTTTGAGAAACTTCAAAACTCCATCCGTTGACGCCATTTTAGCATGTGCAAAACGTCTTTTGATTCGAAGGTTATCAAATACCGAAACCGTAGTAAAAAATACTAACCGATTTAGAAGCGGGAATTCGTTTCGGAGCATTTCCACAACTGCACCAATGCTGACGATAATAAACTCTAGGAACGAGGACAATACGTCCTCTTCCTCCTCGTCTGAAGATGAAGAGTATAACGCGCGACAAAACTTTATCTTGCGTCTTCCTAAAAAGCTGCCAACGGAAGCGTTGTTTTCTTATTTGACAAGAGTAGCTTCACTATCGAACCTAGAATCGGCCAGTGATATACGATCGGTTTCCAATATGTGCCGCATTATTTGCGATGTGTTTTGTTCCATTTTGTTGGTCAATTTCGCACCGATTCCACGCGATATTCACCTGGTTCAATTGCAAGGTCCAGTATCTCTGGGTGAGCCTGCGCGGTTTGCAATCAGTAAGGATCTGTGCACAATGAGAATCGTGATAAATTGTGAATTAATAAAAAAATACTTGGGACAACCATCGAGACGCTTCACGATAGCGCACGCTACCGAACGAAGAGTCTGCGAACAAAATGCCTGGCTGAAATCAAGTGGACAAAGACCGTCTTCACGGAGACACCCGAACCACCTGCAATCGTACAAAGATATAAAGCCGATGGATTTCGGCGAGGTGAAGAGTCGTTTGTTTGTCGTCGCTGATCATCTGGCCACGCATTACTTCGATTTGCTCGTCACCGGAAAGGAGCCAGATTGGATCGATCATGAAGAGTTCGGAAAAAGTGGTGCTTTGACGCTACATTGTGCTTACAAACTTTCCGCTGCCAACATCACTACGCCGCGTCCCACCATCGAGGTTTGTACAAATATACCCGGACACAATTATTCCTCGCGGTTGTGCGGCAGCAACGGCGAAATTGGAATCGGTAAGCCAAATTCGACTATACAACTACCTCCCCTAGGAGAACATTTGTTTGGGTACGATCCTGCGCCGATCGACAATCCACTCTCCTTGTACACCTCGCCTGCACGCTGGTTACCCTACAATGTCGTCCAAACGTCGTCAAGAATAGCGTTTTTTTTAAGAAAGATTCCAGGATAGCTTCTGTATCCAAATCGTTGAACATCCAGTTGCGCGCAATAAAAGCATCTCTCAAACCGACAAATGAGAAACAACTTCAGGTAGCCAAGATGTTCGATGGTACCGGCGACTTTGTCCGATCCATGAGGTTCGATGTGAGTCGCAAAAGGCTGAGTGTAGAAGGTGGACAGTTTGTGCCTTTTGATGTGTCCAAAGAAGAAATTAGCGAACCACCATTCGATTGGTATCCCGATGCAAAAAATATCACCGACGAGCTGTCGCTATCAGAAGAATTAGAGAAGCGGAGTATGAAGATCCGTGGTTTCGACGCATGGCCCGCCGGTACGATCGTCAGGCAGTATAGTACGGATTGATGTATTTTTTAATGCTGAATAAAGACTGATATATCTATCCAAACAAAGAATCCCATTTGTGTATTTTCTCACGCACCATATTTTGCAATGTTTTGAGTTTATCTTTGTTTTGTGGCAATTGTTCACACCTAGGGAAGATAGGAATATTTTCTTAATCTCCAAGTCTAAAAATTGCAACTTTCCGTCGTCGTAAATTATTTGTTGCCAACCCACTTCGCTTCGTGAAATTACTATATACTTGAATTTTAGATGTAGCCCGTATTCAAATGTAGGACCTTCAAACGTAGGACCAAGGCGTCCAACTGTTCTATTTGCGCTTCTTTTAAAACACATATTTGAAAACGCTCCTCTTTGCCTACGTTGCATGGTGAGCTGGTTATTTTTCGAATAATTTCTAATGAATCGTTTCAACATAATTCGTCGTTGCGCGAAATTGAGATCCACCAAAGAAACTCCTTTCCAACTATACAAGTCGGTCACCATTATTTCTTGATCTGTCCTGGTAGAAACAAGGGGCAACGGAGCACATTGTTCTAATTCGCATTCAAAAGTAGCGGATGTTGTGATGATGTCGGTGAATTTGTACCGCAGACACAATTCATCAGACGCGGGGCTTTTAATGCCTTGATGATCGAATATTTTGGCTGATCCACTTTTTATCAACACGACAACTCTGTGTGAAAAAATATCATGTATCCACGATTCGCGCGAGGGTTTATTTTTCGGGACAGGTACGAGATTGTTGATCACGGGAACAAGAAAGAACGAATCGCTGAGAGGAAGTTTACTTTCCTGCCAAGCCGTTCTGGCCGCTGGTAATAAAGAGGGTGTGCATATATCATTTTTTTAGTTCCGTCCAATGTGGCGGATATAAATAAGCTTCGTTTTTAATCGTAATGATACTATTCATTTTCCACGCCCAATACACATCGGCGCCGGTAACATCTGGTGTCTCGGTATCGAAATACCAATTGTGTAATCCGCGGCACGAGCTCGGTGTGATGATGAATTGCGGAGCAAAGTCACAATGACCAAGTACATGATTCATGACATCAGCAGTCAGTACTTTGTAAAAATACATATTTTTGCAATTGCCACCTTCCGTGGTCTCCCTCGACAGTCTTTCGAACGACAACGCGCGATCGCCCCAACTGAAGAGCAGCCACTTTTGAATCGTAATCGGGTAATTGATCGTACCATAGTGGAAAGAGGTACTTTCTAAACACTCTTTCATCAGTCGCCACGAAGACGGCTTCCAAGTTTTCGAGATCTCGGACGGCTATCTTGGGCATTTTGTCGTGTCTTAATTTATTTGAGTGCTTCTACCAAAATGGCCGGAAACCTTTCGGTCCATCTGCCGAGCGGAGGCTTGCCGACCATCACGACCAAGTCGAAGCCTTTACCAAGTGCGTGTCCTGAACCCAATGACTCTAACGATGCACCGAAAGACTCGAATACGCGAGTACATATGGATGTGAATTCACTCGCATCTGACGGTTCGACGTAAAAGTTTGAGACGGCCGATTGGTTAACTACACCGTCAAATGATGCGATGAACGATTTTCTTGTGACGATCCAAAATATTAATCCGGAACACGAAAGTAGAGCAATTTGGGGGGACAGAGTTAAAATATCGGAATTACGTTCTGCCACGTAGACCGAGTCTGTATTATGCGTGTGTTCGTGCTTAAAAACATTGAAAGCTCGTAAGTTCGGATCCCACTTTATGTAATAATTTGTTATCTTTGATCTATTTTTCAACGTAGAATATTTAATCAAAGAATCCCCATATTGCAATGCTGTAGAAACGGTCCCCTCTGATTCGTAAGACCATTCTGAATCGGCGTAAATTCCGCTGGCCAGGAAGACGCTGTCGTACAGGGATAATGCTGATTCTAAATCTTGTACAACCCCCACTATGTGTGAAGAATAGTTTCTCTCCACTTCTCGCAATACGATGCCGTTTGACTGTAAGCTGTCTCTGAATTTTCCCAGCACCATTCTACGCTCTTCCGGGAGAAGTTGCCACCGACAAATAACATATGCACGACACTCGTTGGCCGTGGATAAACTTTTATCGGTGTACGCTTCCCACCGATCCGGATCTTCTAAAATCAAACTGCCGCACCGACGTGGCGCGTGAGCATAAAACTGCCCGGCATGTGACTTGCCCTCCGCTAGAGAGCCCCTCTCGTATTCTAGCCAGCGTGACATCTTCGTAAATGGGTTTCCCGTTAAAGTTTTCCGCCGAATGCTGCGGACGCGTAACAAAACATTATTGTTCAGCTCTGCGCTTTTTTTACGTAACTAGAGTACAAGCCCGATTCGGTATCTCCTTGTTTGCCGTTTTTGCTGTTGGGCTGGCATGACGTTGCGCGTTTCATTAGTTCCCTCTACCAAATCGTACAGGTCTTTTACTCGACTATCGGCTCTTCGTATCAGCGAGTCTAGGATAGCTATCTGCTCCAGTACTAAACTCAAGTCGTTCTGATAATCGGCTTCGGCGACGCCGGGAGTCGCCGCTATGTTGGTGATTCGAGAAGATAATTCGACTATCCGTGCGGACATTATACTCAACTCGTTCCTTATATCTTCGGTCGGATCCGAGGTACTTTGTTGATCTTCGTCTCCGCTATTACGTTCAATTTTTCCGTTTGCCGCGCCAACGTCTCTTCGAATCGTTCGAGTACTTTATATATACTCAGAATTGATTCATTAGTTTCTAGTATCTGTTCGGATAGTTGTGGGTCCACCGTCGTAACTAATTTCGCATCGTCCGTTTGTAACTTTGCGTAGAGTGACAAATCTCTATACAACCCCGACCCTACTGTGATCGTATTATTCCAATTTTTATCGTTTCGCAACATTGCGAGTATGCCAGATATTATTCGTTCCACAGAATCATCTATCGATAGAATACAACTGGTACTTTATCGCGCGTTGTATTTAAAAAAATCGCCAATTCTAGATTTGATCTGGAAATATCGAATCTTTTAATTTTCTGTAATTCAGTCGTAAAACAATCTGCCAGTTTGAGCCTCTGTGACATTAACTCACTGCGGTATTTCAATGATAAAAAAAATATCGTCGTAAGTTTGGGATAAGCGACCATCTAGCGTCTTCGTCGCCCAATCAATTTTCTCCGATAAAGCCTTTCTCGCTCGCTTCAGCCACGACAATTCGATTTGCAAGACATCCTTTGCTCTTCCTGTTAGCAACAGTCTTAGATCTGGAGTTGGTGTTTGGGTCATGGTTAAGAATCGCACTTCTAACTGCAACCTTCCCAAGAACGATCTGCACCTTCCTCCCAGCCGCCGCATTCACCAAGTAAATCTCCCCGAAACGCTTTGTTTGGATTCGAAACGTATATTTTTTCGATTACGCCTGTCGGATAATTTGTGATGATCTCCTTTGCTCTTTCGAACCACAATTTTTCATCATTTAAGCTGATCGCTTCAAGTTCAAAAACCAACTGCTTGGATTTAATGTCTACCCGGATGTCTGGTTCCGATAATAGATGTTGTATTCTTTTTCTGCTTCGAAGACAATGCAGCTGATCGAGGCGTCTGAGTCTGGATATACCAACATAAAGCGCGCTCAATGAGCTTACATCCAAATCTATTTCTACGCTCAAGTTGTCTGGTACAGTCATGCCTTGCACGGAATGATATGTCGCTACGCTGGCGGATTTTAGAGGAAATTGGTACAGACGTATGTTTTTCTGAGGTTCTCGTACGTGCTGCTTCAAGAGCCATTGTTCTTGTGGCGAGGGTGTATCTACAGGCTCGCGCTTGAGTTCGATATTCTCACCGTCCGCTCGCATAACGATGATAATGTTGTCGTCGATGTTGACAAGTGTTACCATCTCTGTGATTTCTCCATTTCTGTACCAATAGGGGAATCCTTCCGCCAACAAGAGGTACGGGAGATACTTTTCGCATCCACACGCATCATCCAGTGTAAGGGTCTCGTAGTCTGGGTTGGAAGAAGCTAAACGGTAGTAGGATCTTTCGGTTTTTGTGGTCGCTTGATTTTCTATCCAATTTGTTCTTTCCGCCAACTTGACGTGGTAACTGGCCAAATATAAGTTTTTGGGGTTCGACGGTATCAAAAGCAGCCTTTTTCTATTATGGCACACCATTGAACAGGCTCGCCATCGGTTTTCATTATTATCCTCCAAGTTCTCAACCATCCATCGTATCTTGTCGACCACTTCGGCCAGGTCGGAATCTACGAAGCGCATCTGCCTATTAAGGGTCAAAGCCTGAACTCCGCTTCCGAATCTGAAAAGAGTTCCGTAGTTGGATTTGGCAGATGTTTGCTGACCTTTATCGGGGTAAGTTGAGATCTGTCGCCCACGAAAACAAGATGTATCTTAAGTATTCTCGCAAAATCAACAAGTACAAAAACGAAAGTGAAGGTACCATTGAATACTCGTCGACGATTATCAACGAATAACGCTTAATAAAAGTTTTACTGGCAACGTTCGCCACCGAGCTGTAGGTTTCGTAGGCGTCCTGACAATCTGACCAGCCGCTCCAGGCCTCCTCGTAGGTCATTTTTGCGCAACGTAAAGAAATTGGCATATAGATAGGGTCTTGGCGAACGGTCTGTACGGTATCAGATTCGACCGTTGACAGGCTATAACCGTGGCGTTGGGCTGCAAAGAACAAAGGGTAGACATTAGAGTGGTTTTTTCCCGTACCTGGCGGTGCATCCAAAACAACTAAAGCTCCGCACCCACGAGTTCTATTTTTGTCTATGCAATTGGTTAAATATTTCAATAATGATGACTGCTCGGTAGTTAAAAGCCAGCGATTTCATTTTCTCGTAGCTCTATAATCTATAAGCACGCATTAAACCCCAAATGGAAATGGTGTTTATGCACGCGATTCTGATGTTGTAGCTGAATTATTTAGCGAAGTCATCGATTGACGTGACGATCGTGCCGAATCAATCCGCACACCCAAATAGAGCGGTACACGCAACGCTGACGGCACCTTGGTGCGCACATCGCCCGCAATGGTCTCCGGTTTTTTCAACGTTAGGGTCTTTCTGTCCAGCAGGTAGGACGAGTAAGTGTCGGAATAAGAAGACATTGTGGTAGCTAGCTCTTTATTTAAATACATTTCAAAAATTCACTTTATTCAATAGGACATAAACCCATTCTCTCTAATACAAATTCTGCTGCGGTTAGGTTAAATTTTACTGCACATATAAATCCAGACGCTTCACACCCTCGCATTAGTGTGGTTGCTCCGGATCTTATGGTTCCACGATGATAGTTGACAGGAGCAAGCGCTTGTAACAAGTTGAACTGCGACATACCCATCCGGGCCATCCTTTGCCCTCCGCCGACGAGACTATTGAATGCTGCGGTTAGTTCCTCAAAGTCGGGAACGAGAACTCCATCCGAACGGGTCTTGGGCTTCAGCATGCTGCGCATCAGGTCTATATGCTGAATCGTCCCCTTTGCTCCCGATTCAACAATTTCCCGTAAAACACCACCTTCCGACGTTTCCAAATCCTCGAGGGGAATAGAGAGGTCGGCATTACATGCGGATTTTTTACACACCAACGAGATGAAATCGTCACCCTCTTCGCGGCATACGGTCGATGCAAGTTCGAAGAAACTGGTTGCCCGCTGTTTTATCGACCCGCGCAAAGACGCCCAGATCGGGCTGTTGTCTCGAAATTCTTCGTCGTGACGACACAAAAGATGCTTGTGGAATTGGGAAAAAGAGTATCTGGAGCGGCCCAACGTGTCGTGTCTTATTCCATATTTCCACGTCAGTCTCCTAAGTTCCTCTATAGCCATCAGAGCATCATAACCGGGTGGTCCGCGACCTTTGAGATAGAAAATGGTCAGTTCATCTCCGTCTTGATCGGCATGAAGGCCATCTATTACGAAGGGATTGACATGAATGGTGTGATCGGATGGATCTTCGTGATACAATGCCTCACAGGCATAAACGCAGGTGTTTGTGATGCTTGGTGCTCGATTGATCAGAATGATCGGACATAGCATGTCGACGTTTCTGAACACACACTTGGGTAGCTTCACGTAATGTGGCGACAAAGAGGACTCTATAGTTAGCGTCAATCTAGCTCCAGGAACCAGAAAGCCCAACAATTTATTTCTAATCATTGACGTCTTGCTCGTGAGTATATTTTTCAAATATCCACCCGAGAACTGATCTTCGCGAAACATCTTGTATCGCCGCTCCTCTTCCTCAGCACTACTGTTTTGCACAACCAGAGCACGAGCAACATTCAAATTTCGTTTCGTATAAAACAATGGCGGCGGCATCAATAGTGCGAAATGTGATGTATGAAGTATCCACACCAAGCCACTGCGAACAAACGGGGTGCACTCCACACATTTACATGTTGCCGACAAGCCATGTTGTCTGCATAAAAATACGTTATTAAAATCGGATCCCGCCACCGATAACACATCCCTGGCCGCAGACTGCTCAATTTCTGGTATACCTCTATTCGTGGTGGGAGTAACACAGTATGTGGCGTTCAAGAATAGAGGTTCGCCGTAGAAAGGTTTTTTTATCTGAAGATTCATCTTGGCTCAAAGATGTCCTGCAGGTGTCCGTCTCCTAGTGTTGCGGAAAGATTCTTAACACGCTCCGGTGAGATACGCTTGCCTTCTACCTCCAACTCGAAGCTTTCGATCACATCTCCCCGCTTATATACCTGACGACGGCAAAGACGCGTTCCTTTTTGATATTCTACGTAGTCTAACACGTGCACTTCATCTGGTGCAGAAGATAATATCAGTTGTTTTTTGAGTCGAGCAAACCTATCGCTTTTTTCCGAAGCTCTATGCTCGTTTTGAAGGTAACCTTGGGTTCGTGACAAAGTCTTTCTTTTGACAACAATTCTTTAGCCTCCCATTCGTCATCGTGTCCTCTTATCGTCTTCCTTATCACGTAGCCGTCTCCACGCCAAACTAATCTCCGCAAATGACTCGTCAATGCCGATAGGAGTCTGGCTCGCGCACCGTCGTCTTTTGGTTGGAAAAATATTGTAGTCGCTCCTCTTCTACGCGTTCCATCTTTTAAGATGTGTTGTACCGTTCTGGTGACCACGCAAAATCCAATTCTTCGTATAGTTCACGCTGAGAAACATCCATGGCGTCTGTTACCTCCTCCGAAGACCTCTCGCGTCAACACCCCCTTCCGCTGACACAACTACGTTCGCATTAATACATCCCGCGCCTTGAATTGAACAAATCTATTTAATCCGAATTGAAATGGTGCCGCTTCGCCATTAACCAACGCGTACAACAATCTCAGAGATTTGTTGAGCGCATCCGAAGAACAGGTTATTACAGCAGCTTTATCGAAAAACTCAGAGTTTGGTAATTCGTTTCGCGCGTTGATTAATAGTAAAACTCGCGATCGTATTCGAGGCCAAAACGCCTCGATAACCGGGACAGGCGGTCCCTTCTCCATTCTAATACTACGCTGTTTTCCGATTCGGAAATCGCGTCCACCCTCAAAAATTCCAACCGCCTTAACGTGATGGCCGTTGCTACGATAACTAATATAGCGATCATGATATCGTATAGGGCACGGTTGGGATGTTGTAACAATCCCGACTTGAGATCTACTCCCACGCTATATTGTACCAAAGCGACAGCTGGGCGGCATATTTACCGGGGATCTGGAACTGACGGTTGGCGGGCGCATCTGTGATCTGCTTGAGCCGTACCTGCGCAAATTTGTCGGATAAAGACGTTTCAATGTTTGCAGCACGCTGGATAAGTAATTTGGAGAAGGTGCTCTGCCGCCTTTCAAAACTGAATTTTTTAGTTTTTGCACGACCACCTGAACGCTATCGCGGTCTGGATATATTTTGTGTCTCGCCAGGAATCTTTGGTGCGATGTGATTACTTTAACGAGCGACCTAGATGCACCAATTTGGTATATCCATTAAATAGATGTTAATTGTATGTATTCGGATTGTGCTGGCCTTGTATGTATTCGGATTGTGCTGGCCTTTGGGTGTCGTAACGTGAGAATGTTGGCGAAAATCGATCTTAACACTTAATCTACTCATTTGCGCCTTTCCCTTACGATCGGAGTAACGAATCCGTTTGTGTAGAAAAAAATGGGCGAATCATATAGTTATTGACGAATTCGTCACCAAGGAACTCAAAGTTCCGCGTACGGTGGCGATCACGGAGTCAGATGCCGCCCATAAAACGAACTGCAAAGTATTGAGGTGTTTCGGGCCGCGCTATTTAGTAGCATTTACTGATGGAGCGCTGTACAAAATCTACGACAAAGATCATAAAAGTATCTCTGCACCCAAGATCGAACGTCGTATTACGGAAATATTTGAATCTGCATTTCCCCAAAAGCCGACCGTAATCGAGATATTTCCCGGCACCACACGTATATTGGCATCGGATATTCTGATGTTGGAAGGGAAAATGGTACATCTACAAGCGTATAGACTTCGCTTGGAGCAATTACAAACGGTTTTGAAACCAAGAGGTAAGCTGGTGTGTGCAACTCCAAATTCGGATACGACCGACCTCATCAACGCGCCTCCGTCAAATTCTAGACAAATGGTTGTTTTGAGGAGCCTGGACGAGTTTTCCAGCTTCATGGTCAATCATGTGGTCACCAAAGCCACCTCCACCAAACGCTTCGTCTGCGTAGGCGAGACCCTTTTTACCAGGGATAAGGTGGCCGTGTTGAAACGAGATCCTTTTGTCCACAATATGCAAACTCCGGTCGGTCTACAGAGATTATTGCTGACCACGATAGCGAGCAATCTGAAGAAACCAATCCAAGTGGACGCCATCAAATTTGAAGACGACAAAAAATACCGTCTGGATATACTGAACGAGATTAAAGAAAACTATTTGGATGATTATGCAGCCGGTGAACGTGTAGAAGTAAAATATGCTGTCGAAGATAAAGGGTATTTGATCGCCTATTATAATCCCAAAAAATCTCATTCCCCACCTTTTCACATATTTGGCATAGTGAAGAAATTGTCCGCTGAGGTTGATAAATCACCTGCACAGCGGGACGATATTGAAAAGATGATAGTTTGGGATAATCAAGCTTTCAAGGAAAAGTGCGAAAGCTTGGTTATATTCAACAATGCGGTAATAGTAGATGTTGACGAAAAAAGTAAATTGGCACGAGAAAATATAATAAATACCACTGCTACTGTCGTTTCACAATACTCCGCTTTCGATGCTTCGGGATTTGCCAGATCCACTGTCCATGGTTAGCACGCGACCACTGTCGTCGCCACTACTCTGCAACGATTCGAAGCTCATGCGGGCATTGAGAACCGTCAACGAATTCGTTACCTCAGTTTCCGTAGGTTTAGATGATTCTCAGTTGGTTTCTTCTGGATTTAGAGGACTACATGCACTCGATGAAATAGTCAACGCCGCGCTAACGGCAAAATTACTTCCTCTGGGCGGAAAACGGAAATTGGGAGAAGTTCGTGAGTCAATAGTACCGTATAAAAAACTGAGACAATCGGAGTAAGTAGACGCGTACTCTAATTTTTTTTTATGTTAGAATGGACTACTACTCATTTGGATTCTTCTGGTCTCTATTTGGATTAGCATTTGCGTTGCTGGGCTTCCTTGTAAATGGTCTCCCTTGAAATGTTCTGACTACCAGGATGATCATATAGCGGTTATTGCCGAAGGGTGATGAAATTCACGATCAATTCGTGATTTTAGTGTTCATATGTAGCACAAATGGCTA
>NW_026962464.1:0-47563 GCF_032445375.1 Bacillus rossius redtenbacheri | reverse complement strand
TAATCGTAGTTTTAAGTGACTCATACAATGCCCAACACCGACGCAGCCATCTAAAAATACTGTCGTGCTTTGGCCCAGCGGGGTTCTAATTATAGTCTGATTTTTTTCCCTTTTTGGGGTCCCGAGACCCTAACTGGCGAAGCGCCCAAGAATAATCTCCTACACATTTACAATTCTTACTGATATTTATAGTTTAAGTATGTGTGCTGGCTGGCAGCATGGCGGGAAACGGCGCAAACCGCCCCCTAAAAATCAGTGCCATCCAAAATAAATGCGGACCAAAGAGTCCAAGCTCCTCACCTTTGCTTAGAAGAGCTTTTCTACTCTGTCCAACTCTTCTTCCTGAACCATCCTTCTGTTCCCGTAACCAACCTGCGCCTCAAAGCAATAGTAGTGTGTGTGTGTGTGTGTGTATATATATATATACACACACACAAACACGCGCACACACACACAAACAAATCGTTTTGTAGTATTTTAGTGGAAAAAAATGTAAACACAAATGTAATACTTGACACCACCACGCGTACAGATATCGCAACTTGACCTATCAATTACGTGTATACTATAAACATAAATGTGTTGAGTACAGTGGCGTAGCCAGGATTTGTGTTTGGGGGGGTGGGGGGGATTGAGAAGCATGGTCCCCCCCCCTATTAAAACGAGGGAGTCCGGGGGTCCACCCACCCCCGGAAAAAATGTGGATTTTAAGGTGTAAAATAGTGCTATTTTAGCAGTTTTCGGTACTTAACATAAAATATTGAAATAGTAAAAATATTATTAATTTTTTTATAAAAAAATTTTTTAGTGATGAAGTAAGAAATTAATTAAAGATATTTTTTATCAATCCAAGTGTCTTGTTTACGTCTACTTAAAATCATAAATCATGCTCGAAGCTCGACAGTACAAAAAAAAAGTGAATAAAAAAATTGGTTGTCTGTAATGTCGGTTTACGGACGATAAATTAACGTGACAACGTCATAACAAAACATTGATGAAATGATTGCATACTTTTATGAATAAAATTGAATCATTTTTATTGAATTATCACTATTTTGTATGGATACAAAGAAGGAGTGAAATTAAATCTACAATTTAATTGATAAATGTACTTTTATTTGCACTCATTAATTCAAATATGTTTATTACTTTAACGAAGAGATTATTTTAACTATTTTTATACATATTTGCTATTTAACTTCTTCCAATCTGTGTTATTCTGTTAATGATAGGACGATGATAGGAAAAGTAAGAAACGAATGAGAGTGTTTCAAGTTAAATGTGCCTCGAAAAAGTCAAATCGATGGTTGTTCCAATCGAGTGGAAGAGAGATAGATGCGGCGCAAGCGTACAATGAGCGTAACGGGACACAGTGTAACGGGACACTTTCGTGCGTGCAGCCGGCGTTCATCGATTTATTAGACGTCACGTCAAAAGGATTGGGTTTCGGCAGAACTGATCTATTCCTGGAAACAATTAGCTTTAGCTTGAAGAGTTACATGACACCATGTCGTCGTCTCAATTCTATACACACACAGCGATCCTTACACTTTTAGAAGCCCAGTCAACACCTGCTTATAATTACCACGCTGGTTAAATACAGTAGGTGTAAGATATTTGAACACTTGGGACCCGTCACGGCGTCACAACCTTATAGCTTCTGCCTGTGCCAGGGGTATGGGAAGGGAAGGAGAATCGGTAGGGCTCGCTTACTCTTCCCCTCCAGTGCAGTGGCCGGTGATAGCAGTAAGACACCCAGGCTTTTAGCTAACCTGCTTTCAGTTAAGAAAAAAATAATTGGGGCTAAGGGGGGGGGGTTATAACCCCTTAACCCCACACCCCTGGCTACGCCCCTAGTTGAGAACAAACTTAAATCTGTCTTAAATAATAGCAAGATAGAAAAACTCAAATAAATTTTATGGCATTTATTTTTTTTGTTAATGACCAAAAAAATTTAAATTTGTGTTAAAGTCATAATATTAACAGGAATAAAGTTTTTTGTATCTTAATGCGATTTGATGAACAATATTTTTAGTACATCTCTGAGGAACGAACAAACCTGATGGTTGCCAACCCTTGAACACGCAACATTTCCAAATTCGCCACTATTTCTCGCTCGTCCATCTGCTCGATGTGGTTGTATTGACAGCGTGTGTTTATTTGTTCCTCCTCATCGCCCTGAAGTAGATTTGCGAAACCTTTGGATGGCCATCAGGCATTGAGAACAAATAACCAATTTTTTGATACACTTAGTCCTTAATCTTAAATGTCGATTCAAAATTACGACCATCCTCATTCTGAACGATTTATGTTGCTCTAAATGATGTCATTTGGAAGCAAGAATTGAATTAACGAATTTTACGCGAAAACAATTTTCATTGAGATGTGGCTCCAGCCAATAAAGTTATCGATGGTTCTGGTGGCGAATGGTGATGCGCAGCAACGACTGGCCGATTCACCTTTGTATTTAAATGCATTACAGTGTTGGCATTATTTTTCTATATTGTCGATGACAATTAGGGCATGTGACGAATAGCCTATTTCCGGCACATATTCGAACGCAAGGCGGTGAAGAGGCTCAGATCAGTTGCTTAATAAACACACAACATATAAATATAAGGTTCTTATATTTGAATTTTTTTGGATGTTATAATTTGTTGAGCTAACTCAAATGTTTATTTTCAATGCGCTGTTTAACACTCCGTAAATTTTATAGAATCATCGACACAATTAAGCACTGAAAATAAAAGGTTGCATGATTGATTGATTGTCATTAAATGCACAATTGTATAAAATTTAAATTCTTGGAATATCATGTAAGATATTCACTTAAAAACATAC
Organism: Bacillus rossius redtenbacheri; assembly: GCF_032445375.1. NCBI lineage: Eukaryota > Metazoa > Arthropoda > Insecta > Phasmatodea > Bacillidae > Bacillus > Bacillus rossius. Next base: position 44,722 of record NW_026962464.1, on the reverse strand, counting down.
ATTGTGCAAATGTTTAAGGTTCCGCTTTAAAGTACACTTCATGTATGATTTAAAATGTAATTTTAATGTGTTTTGTCCATGAATAATACACTCAATATGCACGCAATTGTGATACATGGAACATGGAAACAAAGAGAACAGAAATTGAAATGTCTAAACAACGCCAAGCTACGACGCAAGTGACAGAAAGAAAACTATGTATAATACTTTACAGAAGTTTTTACGATCAATTATTCTTTATATTATCATATTTTGTAGTTAAGAAATATTGGGTGGTGGTGGAGATGTGAAATTTTGGTTCTCATATGCAAAAAATAAAAAAAAATAAGTATAAAAAATCCGAAAATAAAGAGTTTTCTTTCTGGAACTCGATCACAGCGTTACCTACCGGGTCCAATTGTGAATCCAAAACATCCAGAGACCCACTTAAACACACGCAAAAAATTTCATCGAAATCTGTCCAGCCATTTAGGAGGAGTTTATTCACATACACACAGCCGGAAATATATAAATGTATATATAAAAAGAATAGTAAACTAAACTATGTAAACTGAATTTAATTAAATAAGCACAATAATAAAAAAACACTATAAAAAAAAAGTAACGTTTACTTTTTTTGAAAAATACTGGGTCAGAGTTGTTTGTTTCAACACATTTTCTGACTGATGCATCATGCAAATTGTCCAGTTCACATAAGCATTCTCTCACACTATCTGGAACACAAATACAAGCAGATTATTGGTCAAAAAATACACTTGTAACAGCTTGTGGCGTGCGGCAAAGGTTTCGCAGGTTTGCGCAGTTCTAATTGCACTAGAACCCCGATTAGCGAACCCCGCATTTTACGTAACATCGATTTTACGAATTTAATCTCAGGAACAGTCGAAAAATTGGAAATTTTCACACCAAAATATAAGTAATTAGAAACAATTTGAAGGAAAAAAAATCACAAAGAAGAGCTTATTTAACGCACAGCAAATATGTTCTGTGGGCTTTAATACTCGTTATTATATTCCTATAAGAAGACAAAAATAATCGGACATTCCATTTCCGCAGTTCATATGGATGTATTAATATCATGGTAACACATTAAACAAACAAGTCCTCGCTTACAGTTAAAAAATTCAAGGTCGTAGGTTTGCAGGATTAATACTAAAGTGTTTTAGAAGCTGAAGGTATGCAGAAATATTTACGTCCTCGGTTACAGCGGCTGTAGGCAAACTGTGTGTTCAGAGAAGTGTGTAACCAGGTCCTCGAATTGTGTCTACTATCGTATAAACGGACACTCGGTGTATTAATAATTTCGACTACAGTACTTCCTACCGGTAAAACGCTGAACTATGAATTTGTCGCTCTACGGTGTAACCGAGGACTCGGCCAGATTTCGTTGAAAATTTGCAGGAAGGCATTAAAGGACAGGATATACGAGAAAATAAGGTTTTTTTCAATCCGAGGACCTGGGTCAGGTCCTCGGATCCACATCTGGTCCTCGGAAGCCCAGTGAGAAATCACGCGCAAGTCCTCAAATCATGCCTTATGCCAACTCAGACATGCTTCAAACTTCTAACACTCCTATATTTGTGTCGGAGGTAAAAATCTTATTTACAAACCTTTTAAAAAATCTATTTATTCTCTGCGCATTTAAGAATGATAGTAGTTGGAAATGGGGGGTTCAAGCACAGGCGCAGGAGCCAGGAGCCCGCCATCTTGGATGACGTCATCGGCGGCCATCTTGGATGACGTCATCATGACCTTTGACCTTGACCTTGTCAATCTATGCTAATCTATGCTAATCTATGCCAATCTATGACAATCCGTATGCTAATCTATGCTAATCCATGCCAATCTATGCTAATCTATGCTAATCCATGCTAATCTGTATGCCAATCCATGCTAATCCATCCGCCATTTTGTATTTCTAGAAATTTCCACCAACTTCGAATCATGACGTCACCGTTGCACTTTGTGTCACGGGCGCCATCTTGGATTTGAATTTTTTTTTTCGAACTTTGAAATTCGATGTAAACATCAACCGCCATCTTGTTTTCGTCTGCTGGTGGCCGCCATCTTGTTTTCGTCTGCTGGTGGCCGCCATCTTGTTTCGTCTGCTGCAGGCCGCCATCTTGTTTCCGTCTGCTGGAGGCAGCCATCTTGCGACGTCATATAGTTCTGTTGGTCGCCACCAGATAGCAGCAGGGATTATTTTATTTTTTTTCTTTAACTAAAATAATTTCAGTGCCGAGGCTGGGATTCGATCCATGGGACGTGAAAACGTCCGGGATGTCGTGGTTACGAGGCGGACACCTTGACTACTAGACCACGAGACCAATTGGGATATGGTGGAATAAATAATCTATATATGTCACGTACTGACGTCAAGTTTTATGATAAAAGGGGGGAGGGTGTCTTTGCCTTCCCAAATGCATGAAATTCAAATTATTATTATACCATCGCCATCTTTAATTCCAGCACAGACTACCAGATGGCGCCAAATTCAAAAATTAGTTGCCAGAGGCGCCGCCATCTTGGTTCTCAAGTTGGCTGGTAGATGTCGCTAGTATCGCGCGCCAAATTCAAAAATTAGTTGCCAGAGGCGCCGCCATCTTGGTTCTCAAGTTGGCTGGTAGATGGCGCCACCATCGCCATATTTTAGTTCATACAATCGATACCAGATGACGCCACCATCGCCATCTTTAGTTCCTAGTGTTGCTACCAGAGTGTGCCACCATCGCCATCTTTAATTCTTAAAGTTACCGCCGGAGCGCGCCACCATCGCCATCTTTAATTCATAAAGTCGCTACCGGATGGCACCACTGTCGGCCATCTTTAATTCAAGGTATTGTCGCCGGATGGTGCCAAGTTTGAATTTAAAAACCTACAAGTGTTATGCAATGTGTAACCAGTCGAGATAAGTTTGGAACCTGTAGCCATATTATTATTATTATTATTTATTAATGTATGTTTATTAAATATGATAGAGTATTTATAAAATATTGGTGTTGTGTAGAGTCTCTCTCTCTTCTTCTCGTAGTGGCAGACAGTTGTAGCAATTGTAGTCAGTTTGGAACCACTATACTACATCTCGACACTACTTAGAAATTATGCCTCCACTATTTTACCCGGACTTGGCACCGGGCAAGCATGGAACCAGAGGAGTAATGCAAGGGAATGGCTTTTCATTTGTTTGTAACAAACAAACCATCCATCCGATTACATTATCCCAAGTGCCATGCCTGGCTGTGTTACCCCCCCACGAAGCTGAAAAATGAAAACAATTCCCATAAGAACACAAGGGGAGGGTAAATATGTGCAAACATTGAGGGAAAAATAACCATCGCTGAAACATACTTCCCAGCATTAATTACAACAACAAAAGATGACAGCAAAGAGGTTGGAAGGAAGATAATAATAAATTACTCCTCCACTTCAAAATCTCTCGTCATCCGTTCATCGTCTATCTCCGCAAACAAATTTTGTAAATAAGCATCCCACTCATCTTCCGTATAATTATCCATGTCTACATAATCACCTTCATCATCATCAAAATCTTCGTCATCACCATCATCAAAATCTTCGTCATCATCGCCATCATCGCCATCATCATCATCTTGATCATCATTGTCATCATCAACATCATAATCATCATCATCATCACTACCACTGCTGAGTAGCAGAATGGCAGTTCGAGCGGCATCATTTTCAGCCTCTCTGTCCAGGGAAGAAAGTGTCCTTCGATGCAGAGGGCTGCGGGATCGCTCCCTACTATCATCCATTTCACTGTCGCTGGATGAAGCCATGATGATGAGAGCGTGGTTAGAAGCAGACTACCACGTTAGCGGAGCGATGCTGTGAGGCCCCAGAACTCGATCGAAATAACCTGCACAACACATTCCAAAAACCCGGCGCAGCCTATGGTTGACGACACAAACACCCCTAAGTGGCTCTGCGTGTTTCCTCCTGCCCGAACACGCGCTGCTGTGAAAGCCTCTTCCCAAGCACAGACGTCACTCCCGCAGCAGACAAAACAGGCGTATGCTACAGGAGCTAGAACAATTGAATAACCAAATATATTTAGACTACCCAACTTCATAAATGACATGAGACAATTCCTGTGCGATAATCATACTTTAAATGTTGTAATGTATGGAAATAAATACTCTCCACTCATTTTTCAAAAATCGACACTTAATTCGACATTCATATTCAAAATCAACACTCAATTAAACACTCATTCTCCATCTGCACCCGATACAGAACTAAGTTACAAAAATTAAGATACACCTCTTAATATCAACTGTTTAAATTTTATTAAATCATAAAATACAATTTATAAATATTCTTCATCCAACTAAACATTATTTTATTCTATATAACATCTACATCTTAGAGCATTAAGTATACTGTACATGTTTCTTTGATAACAGACAAATCTTTAATTTAATGATTGCATTTAATTTTTACAGTTAAATAATATTTTGAAAATTAAATGTTGACAAATTAATAACATGTCCAGCGGCCATATTGAAATTTTGTACTGTGATATAAATTTGAGGACAACGATCCTGAAGAAGCTAGTTGAATCATAGATCTCATCCAGTACCCGTGTACTGTGGTCAAAATGTCTTTTGATCCATCTGCTGAGTATGCAGAGGTAACGTCTGGATTCCGTCGTGTGTTCTTCGTGACAGCTGATGGTCAGTTCCAGCTGGAGGTCTGCAACTTTGGTCATCACTGGGTGTCGAACTGTGACGAGGACAACCTATATGTACGCAATCAAGCATGTAGTAAGGTCAACTGTGTTATATATCATATACGACCTGACAGTAAATTTCCCACAAGCTTAGACATACTTAAGGCTGCATCAGCAACCGAAACGTTACGTGTGCGTCCAGGACAAGCGTCAATGAAGTGTGAGTTGCGGCGTAGCACCGGCGCGGTTATCAGTTGGACGGAACAGTGTGACGGGCTTATTCACCACACCATTGAGGAAGAAAGTAATCAAGTATGGTGGGCTTCATGCAACTACCTGCAATGTAACCTACATAGTTTTAAGCCTCTGTACGAACCCGGTAGTTAGTACCACGTGACATCTATGAAATACATGCAAGAGAACCATTTTTGAAAAAAAAAAAAAAAAACGAAAGTGTTGCACAACAATAAAGTTGGTACAACTGTATGACATTGTTTCCGTCATAATCGTGAAACTAATTATTAAAATATTAAATAAGACTCATGCGCCAACTGTATACAATGAACCACGTACCACCAGTATGCTCTGAGCCATACGCAGTTTACTTATGAAGTGGAATATTTTTTGTTTTAAAATTACAATGTTTGTAACTCGAGAAATTTAATTTTAAAAGTTTTATAAATGGCTTGTTTTTAAAAATATATTATTATTATTTGCAATCTGTGGTTGCACGAGTATATGTCGACTTTCTTGTAATAAAAATAATGAATGTATTTCTCGACTTTAATTTAAGTAAACCCCCAAAGTGTATAACTTCAAATTAATATTTATTCGTGTAAAAATCCCTAAAGCAAATAGTGCATGCTTTGAAACGCAGGTTGAGGTCAACGGTTCGGAGCAGCATGCCAGGCCAGCGACCGGACGGAAAAAGTATTTCCGGGGTAAGGAATTTTGTTGACTGCCTGTGGGAGACGGGTCAGTCTTAAGGTGGTTTCATGCGAGGTCCTTCGTAATGAACAGACCCAACAAATCCGAAATTAATTTTGTAATACGCATGTCTAAAGGAAGTTCAATAATGCATACCATTAGTTTATAATGTATGAAACTACTGGTATGCATTAATACTAAAAATCAAACCACTAAACATATAAAAAAAATTAATGTTTTTAAAAATATATATTTATAAACAGTCATCATCTTTAGAACCTGTGTTGGAAACCAGTATAAATTTACTCGATTTTTTTTAAAAGCTAACACATCAAATGAACGTTCAGGTGTGAACCCACCCTAGTGACTCGTCCATGACCTCACTGACGTCACACACAGAAATCCTTTATATACTCGAGCGAGCGCAACTCCAACCATTTGTATCGTGCCTTCATGATCGAGTTCTACCAGTCCACTAGTCCACGTCTTCAGTTCACCGCTGAGGTAAGATGCCCGCTCCCCGTTTATAAAAGAAATATTAGTATAACAGTGCATTGTTCAGATCCATGTCACATTAATATTAAAGTATTGTCATTCGTGCATTTCATTAGTTGTGAAGTAACACTATTCGCGGCTGAAGATTAACGGCTTATAGTAATAACTAAATTCGTTTGCAACTACTTATTTATTTTACAAGAAGCAAAAGAAGTAGTTAAAAATAATCTATATTGTTAACGTCTGTACCGTGGCGTCAACAAGCATCTAGATTTTAAATTTAACTCAAAATTAAAAACATTTTGAATGTCTAGCAATCATTACGATGAGTCAGATTATTCGGCTCTAAAAATCTACAACCTTTCGATAACACTATAGGCATCGATCTGCATTCTATATTAGCTTATATATTCAGGTGCATTCAGATATTTTAAAATTGAAACATATTTCCTAAAATAATTCATTAGCGAGAGTTAATTTCCTCTTTTTGCAAAAACCATGTATCTACTAGTTTTGTTACGATATATACCAACACACATCAAATCAAGAGTGTCGTGGTGGCTAATATCTAAAAAACTTTACGGAGAATTACCGTCTCAAGAATAAGTAGAAGCACACTGGGGAAATCCAACACAAATCGTGCACGCTTATGCTTTATTCCTAACACGTCTGTAGGTTAGTTGTAAACTGTTTACATTGATCCCCTCTGCAACTCGTAGCTACAGTGTTGTGCTCCTATCTGGTAGACATGGCGCTCCATAGTCTGTAGTGCGCGGTTCGATACCCATCTCGTCCAGTTTTATGTTATTACAAAAAAAAGTTGTTCACTATGTCTATATATTGAAATCTTTCATAGTCACATTTACTGTATAGGTTACGTCCAAGTGCAATTCTAGTATCGCATGCATTATTGTCTGCGAGCCATAATCTCGTAAGCAACCATGCTCAGTCCTCTTTCCCTGACTGAACCAAATGCCAGACATGCTCGGGGGGACCGATGACTTTATTTATTCTGACAAGCCACAAATTAAGATGTATTTATTTTAAATAATTATTTCCAATGTAACACTAGTAGGCTCATTATTAGTTTTATAATTTATTGTGCATGTCCTTACACAGTTTTATTCTCTAGCATAAGTAATATGGATTTTTCATACTAGTGTATTTTCACATAGAATAGTTATTTTCGTATTTATTAAACACATTTTTGACCATAGAATAGTTATTTTCGTATTTATTAAACACATTTTTGACTTGAGTGGTAGTTGACGTCTACATAATGTACTGTAATATCCTAGCGGCTTACATATATACCGCTGCTCTCAGGCATCGGTCCTATGCTATAGGGTACGGACAAGTCTTTGACCTCGCTCAGCTGATGTAACCTGTAATTTTATCACGTCTCAACTGATGAATACGTAGTCTGTGTTAACGTCCTACTGCAGGCACGAGCCTTCAGTCCGCCACAGTCAGAAGCCTACACATACTTGTAAAAAGTATTACACTTGTGATTGTTATTTTATGTAGTGTCACATGCAGTTGTAGCCATGAAACCATTTACGATACCCTGGGAACAATGTAGGGACCACATTAGGAAGTAATATTTTTCTTGTTGTACTTATGCTGAAATCATATATCCTAAAGTGTCTGGCCACATACAGAAAAAGGACGCATAGTTGGCAGCACACTATGCTATGAGTAGCAATACATTAATTTATATAGATTATGTTTTTATTTTAAATATCAGTGTAAGTATGTCTAGTATTCCAGCAATAAAACAGCAGAGCTACTTCCTTTCATTATACGTAAATGCTCCCCTGACAGCATCGGGTGCTCGAGACATGTCGGGACACGACTCAGACTGTCATGAAGCGCGCGCCGCCTGTCTGAAGAGAGTGGTGTAAGAGAGGTGGGGGTGGGGGGAGGGGGGGAGCTTCAACATACCTTCTGAAAGGTTTCCATTAGTGCTCTGACCCAGCGCAGAGCTACGTGAAATTATATATGCACTGCGAGTCCATTTCCTTACATCGCGCACGATATTACTGAGTCTCATACCTTATTAAATCATAAATATTATTTATATTTTTGTTAACTCGTTATTTACATTTGCTGCGTATTTCATTACAAATATATTCTTAATGAATAAAGTTTTTTCACGCACGATACCTAGCACTGTATCACGTAGCGGTAGACGGTCTGTTAGAGTCTCGTCGGCTAGTACACACATTTCCTACCAGTACAATTAATTATTATAAAGCTAGTGTGACCTGCTTATGTTTACACAGGAAATATTACAGCTTCAAACTGTTGACACATTTTTTTTGTCAAGTTCTCAGTAATACATAAAAAAATTTTTAACAAGTTGGTGGTCCTGCTTATACACTTTCATCTGTTTTTATGCAAGTGACTGCTGGTTATTCTTCGAAATAGTATTTTAACTAGTATTTCGTTGGTAGGTATCTACTTCTCCGTCGAACCGCATCGAGGCTTCTCTGCAGGATCCGGAGCTGATAGCAAGATATATAGCATCATCATCATCATCATCATCATCATCCACGTCTGCTGATATTTCAGTTAGTTCAGGGGTAGGCGCGATGGGTCCTAGTTGTCGCTTTTGCAAGAAGTTATTTACGGCCTGGAAAAATGCCTTACGTCATGAACGACAGTGTGCAGACGCACCTAACCTAGAAACGCACCTCTGCGAGAAATGCGGCACTACATTTGCTCGTTGGGGTAACCTACAGTGCCATTTGAAGATCTGTACCGGCACACATACATCTCGCAGCAAGCATTGTCGGTACTGCTACAGGCAGTTTACGAGGACCTTCGATGCTCGTAGGCATGAGGATTCCTGTACTGGAAACCAGGCTCGAGCAGTTAATGCTCTTTGTGATAAGTGCGGAAATGTTTTTGCCCGGCGCGACAATTTAGCAGCACACCGCTTGGTATGTCGTGGGTCTGCGGCGACGACTCCAGCTCTCCCGACTCGGTGCACAATGCTTGTGAGTGATGAGCAGCAAGCCTCTACTTCTAGAGCAGTTCAACCCATGGTGTTGCCTAATACCTCAACATCCCAGGCCACATCAACCATTGAGCCAGAAGATATTAATAATAATAATGATTTCGTTGAAGTGGCTCGTGCATTCAGTGGTAGTTTGCGCACCTTCGTAGCCGGGAACAATTTCGACCGTTCATTGGATATCTGTACATATCTTGAGACGATGGAGGATAGAATAGTTGCGCAGCTAACTGAGATTGTAGAGGCAACTGGGGCCGTAAAATTTAATATGTGGCTCGAGTGCAATTATGCAAAACCAGCACCATTCGACGACAGTGCAGACCTGCGTGCCTTCAAGACCCCCAACATCCCTCTATACAATGTAGATGATGTTGCTATAGCTGTTCGAAATAGTATTTTGAACATCTGTAAGGAGGAGGACGAGTACATGAGCAAAGGTTCTGGCTGGTCGCTGACGTCAGTGAAGTGCATACAACTTCGTGTCAGCAAGCTCGACCCACTGCGTGCATCTTCCTATCTGCCTCTGCCACCATCGATTGCTATCAAACATGCTGTACTTAATCCCCAGAACGAAGATCAAGAATGTTTCAAGTGGGCCATTATCTCCAAGTTTGTTGGGGGATTTAATGTGTGTCGAGTTGACCAACGATACCTGAACCTGGAGACACAATTTAACTTTGACGAACTTGATTTCCCTACACCAGTCAAACAGATTAATGTCTTTGAGCGACACAACCCAACCGTGTCAGTTAATGTCTATACTCTCGGTGAAGAGAATAAGGTGGTCCCAATTCGGGTTGTTGATGAAGAGAAGCAGCAGCATTTCGATCTTCTGCTAATATCTGATGTCGATCACAAGCACTACTGCCTCATTACGGACTTTTCACGGCTGATACGGTCTCAGGTAACCAATCACAATGAAAGAATATATATATGTAAGAGATGCTTCAAATCATTTGATGATCGACTCCGAGTGACTGGAATGACGGGACAACAGTGCCTGGAACAACATAGGAGGTACTGTGTTCCTCATGCACCTGTGCGTGTTGAAATGCCACTTCCCGACAAGGATGGAAACCCACCCAGGTTGGAATTCACCAACTTCCACCACATGGGTAAACTGCCTATAGTTGTGTATGCAGACTTCGAGGCCATGCTAACCAAGGTGGACTCATGTCAGCATGACCCCAATATAGCATACACAGAGAAGTACCAGAAGCATGAGCCATATAGCTATGGTATATACATCAAGGTGGACAATGCTCGTATACCCACACACCTTACAGCAAACCTGCCACAGGAACCGATTATATACCGAGGTGTGGATGCTGCGAGTAGGTTCATGGAGGATATAGTTGAAATTGGGAACAAAGTGAAGGATATATATGCTACCTCCATCCCAATGACACCTCTGACACGGGCCCAGTACATTACCTTCAACCATGCAGCACAATGCTGCTACTGCCACAAACCCTTCACTGCATCAAACTATAGGGTGAAGGATCATGATCATTTTACAGGAAATTACATTGGACCTTCCTGTAATGGCTGTAACATGTTGCGTCGTAGACCAAAGAAGCTAGTAGTCTTCTTCCATAATCTCGGCTACGACCAGCACTTTATTGTCAAGCAGCTTGGGTATGACACTAAGGAGATCTTCATCATACCACACAGTGAAGAGAAAATGATAACATTCTCGAAGAAGCTTGGTGATAGGTTCTCAGTCCAGTTCATTGACACACTTAGATTCATGGCATGCTCCCTGTCTACACTAGCACATAACCTACCACCAGCACAGTTTGTCAGCACCATGAAGTTTTTCGATCCCACCTGTGTGTCGCTCGTCATGCGGAAGGGAGTATTCCCATATGATCACATTGATTCCTGGGAACGTCTGGACGAACAACAGCTACCGCCCAAGGAGGCTTTCTTTAAAATTCTCACCGACTCTACCATTAGCGATGAGGATTATGTTCATGCACACACCGTCTGGGATGCCTTTCATTGCTCGACATTGGGGGAGTATAGCGATGTATACCTAAAGTCAGATGTTTTGATCTTATGTGATGTTTTCGAGAGCTTCCGCAGCCTTTGTCTTGACACGTATGGTCTAGATTGTGCGCATTACGTCAGTGCACCAGGATTTACTTTTGATGCCATGCTCAAGACTACCCAAGTTCGGTTGGACCTGCTCACAGATTATGACATGCATTTATTTGTTGAGTCAGGCATCCGAGGTGGGGTGGCACAGTGCATGAAAAGGCACTGCGTGGCAAACAATGCCTATGCACCTGAGACACACAACCCCACCAAACCTTCATCGTCTCTTGCATACCTAGATGCCAACAATTTGTACGGTTGGGCCATGTCTTGCCCTCTACCACACAGTGACTTTCAGTGGAGCAATGATACGAACATTGATTTTACCAGCATACCTGATGATAGTGATATTGGCTACATTGTGGAGTGTGACGTCGAGTATCCAGTAGAATTACATCCGTCCCACCGGGATCTACCCTTCCTTCCTAGGAATGAGTGTCCTCCCAATTCTACCCAATCTAAACTTCTCACCACTCTCTCCAACAAATCCCACTACGTTATCCATTACATTAACCTCAAACAAGCAATTTCCCACGGTCTCCGCCTAACTCATATCCATAGAGTCCTACATTTTCGTCAGTCAGCATGGTTGCAGCCATACATAGCATTGAACACTGGAAAACGACAAGCCGCACAGAACGACTTTGAGAAAGACTTTTTCAAACTAGCTAATAATGCTACTTTTGGGAAATTGATGGAGGCGAAACGTAAGAGGCAAGCAATGGAGCTGGTGTGCTGTGAAGAGCGCCTCCGCAAGCTTGTGGCTCGCCCCACCTTCAAGGACTACACAGTCTATGATCAGAGTCTGGCACTGGTGCACCTTCAGCACGAGAAAATAATGTTCGACAAGCCAATATATGTTGGATTTGCCGTTCTTGACCTCTCCAAGACTTTGATGTACCACTTCCATTATGATGTGATGAAACCCAGGTATAATGATAGGCTTGAGCTAGCCTACATGGATACAGACAGCTTTATTTATCAGATTGATACTCATGATTTCTACTCTGATTTGCAGTCTGACCATGCACTGTTAGACCACTTTGACATGAGTGGTTACCCTACCAACCATGTCCTGCACTCTGCGACCAATTCTAAAGTAATCGGGAAATTCAAAGATGAGTGCTGTGGCCGACCCATGACAGAATTTATCGGCTTGAGGGCTAAGCTGTACGCCCTAAAGTGCAGTGACATTGTAACCAAGAAGGCCAAAGGTGTGCAAAGGTCTGTGATTAAAAACCGAATCACTTTTGAGGACTACCTGCGTACACTACACCAGGAGTCTACATTGCGTGTAAAAGTGCGATCTATACGCTCCTACCACCATGATATCTATTCCGAGTGCACCAACAAACTAGCACTTACTTGGACAGATAACAAAAGAGTTATCCAGGATGATGGTATACATACGCTACCCCATGGCTACGTTGGGTAATGGAGGCTTATCACATGTATTTATACATTTTTTATTTAGGCCTTCTCTTCCCCGTCCTCTTTGCTGTCATCTTTTGTTGTTGTAATTAATGCTGGGAAGTATGTTTCAGCGATGGTTATTTTTCCCTCAATGTTTGCACATATTTACCCTCCCCTTGTGTTCTTATGGGAATTGTTTTCATTTTTCAGCTTCGTGGGGGGGTAACACAGCCAGGCATGGCACTTGGGATAATGTAATCGGATGGATGGTTTGTTTGTTACAAACAAATGAAAAGCCATTCCCTTGCATTACTCCTCTGGTTCCATGCTTGCCCGGTGCCAAGTCCGGGTAAAATAGTGGAGGCATAATTTCTAAGTAGTGTCGAGATGTAGTATAGTGGTTCCAAACTGACTACAATTGCTACAACTGTCTGCCACTACGAGAAGAAGAGAGAGAGACTCTACACAACACCAATATTTTATAAATACTCTATCATATTTAATAAACATACATTAATAAATAATAATAATAATAATATGGCTACAGGTTCCAAACTTATCTCGACTGGTTACACATTGCATAACACTTGTAGGTTTTTAAATTCAAACTTGGCACCATCCGGCGACAATACCTTGAATTAAAGATGGCCGACAGTGGTGCCATCCGGTAGCGACTTTATGAATTAAAGATGGCGATGGTGGCGCGCTCCGGCGGTAACTTTAAGAATTAAAGATGGCGATGGTGGCACACTCTGGTAGCAACACTAGGAACTAAAGATGGCGATGGTGGCGTCATCTGGTATCGATTGTATGAACTAAAATATGGCGACGGTGGCGCCATCTACCAGCCAACTTGAGAACCAAGATGGCGGCGCCTCTGGCAACTAATTTTTGAATTTGGCGCGCGATACTAGCGACATCTACCAGCCAACTTGAGAACCAAGATGGCGGCGCCTCTGGCAACTAATTTTTGAATTTGGCGCGCGATACTAGCGACATCTACCAGCCAACTTGAGAACCAAGATGGCGGCGCCTCTGGCAACTAATTTTTGAATTTGGCGCCATCTGGTAGTCTGTGCTGGAATTAAAGATGGCGATGGTATAATAATAATTTGAATTTCATGCATTTGGGAAGGCAAAGACACCCTCCCCCCTTTTATCATAAAACTTGACGTCAGTACGTGGCATATATAGATTATTTATTCCACCATATCCCAATTGGTCTCGTGGTCTAGTGGTCAAGGTGTCCGCCTCGTAACCACGACATCCCGGACGTTTTCACGTCCCATGGATCGAATCCCAGCCTCGGCACTGAAATTATTTTAGTTAAAGAAAAAAAATAAAATAATCCCTGCTGCTATCTGGTGGCGACCAACAGAACTATATGACGTCGCAAGATGGCTGCCTCCAGCAGACGGAAACAAGATGGCGGCCTGCAGCAGACGAAACAAGATGGCGGCCACCAGCAGACGAAAACAAGATGGCGGCCACCAGCAGACGAAAACAAGATGGCGGTTGATGTTTACATCGAATTTCAAAGTTCGAAAAAAAAAATTCAAATCCAAGATGGCGCCCGTGACACAAAGTGCAACGGTGACGTCATGATTCGAAGTTGGTGGAAATTTCTAGAAATACAAAATGGCGGATGGATTAGCATGGATTGGCATACAGATTAGCATGGATTAGCATAGATTAGCATAGATTGGCATGGATTAGCATAGATTAGCATACGGATTGGCATAGATTGGCATAGATTAGCATAGATTAGCATAGATTGACAAGGTCAAGGTCAAAGGTCATGATGACGTCATCCAAGATGGCCGCCGATGACGTCATCCAAGATGGCCGCCGATGACGTCATCCAAGATGGCGGGCTCCTGGCTCCTGCGCCTGTGCTTGAACCCCCCATTTCCAACTACTAATGATTTTACTAATTTTCTTCTAACCTAATATGTAATTAACTCGTATGTAGCTTGGTGTTACTCACAAAAATTGGAATAACAAATGCATTGATTTTTTATGCATTTAAACACGCGGAATGCCAAATATTAAAATCATGTTCCAAGAAATAAAATAAAAGTTGAAGAGTTACACTATCCACCTACCGGCTACATTATCAGACCTTCGTCTCCAATTTTTATGGGCATTTTTGAATAATAATAATGTGTGTAATACCGTTTCTAGATTACTGCGATGCATTTATGGAGAATCTACGTACGTTAAAAAATGCATTTATGGAAAGCATTTTGACGGACTGCTGTAAGTCGCTGTCATGTAGGACCTAACTGCATGTTTTTGGTGATACGTACAAGATCTGCAGAAGTAAATTGGTTATTTAGCACAGTTGACTCTATAACTGTGCAAAAATTCAGCATTGACAAATTTTCCACAAGTTGAAACCTTTGTTTCCCGTGCAGGTGTTGGCTCTCTATCTCTCTTGAAGGGCAGTCTGAGGATGGGGGAAAAAAAAAAAAAAAAAACCTACCCAGAAGGGACTGTTGTGGTACTATAGGGGACAGCTTACCCGGCGCGCAGGGTGGAAGACTTGTTTTTGAATGGCCTTGCCCCTTGGGCACAGCGGTAGTCTTTTAGACTATGTTCGTTCCTTCCATGAGATGTGCCACGCGCAAATAACGGTACATTAGTGACGTCAGACGAGCTCGGCAACACCCGGTGAGCTAGTAGTCCAGGAAACGAAGACCAGACGAGACACGAACCTGTCGAAAAATTTTCCAAAGCTGAATTTTCGTAGAGTGGTAGAGTCAACTATCCTTACTAATAATATAAATGCAAAAGTAACTCTGCCTGTTTGTTTGTTACCTTTTCCAGGCTAAACGGCTTAACGGATCGTAATGAAATTTGGCAAGGAAGGACACAGGCTATCTTTTGTCTCACAAAATAATTTTGAAGTGGGTGAAAAAAATATATCTTAATTTTATGTCATGTGTGTCATAGATATACAAACTGTTAGTGTCATTCCTCTATGTCCGCCGAGCAATAGCCGTGAAGCCATTACGTTTTTCTATTGCAAGGAACTGAGTAGAGAGTAAGAAAAATTAAAGCTCTGCATCGTAGTACACCAATACACCAGTAGATGGCACTGTTTTGAATTATCGCTTTATAAGGAACTAGGTAGAGAGTAAGAATACTTAAAGCTATTTATTGACCGTTTGTCGTCGACAGGTGTGGTTCAATTGTAACTACCCATTTTGTACTTTACAATTTGTCATTACCCATTTTGTATTTTATCATCAATGTGGTTTTCAAAGTTAACTTGAGGGTAATCTGGGGCAAAACATAAACTTCATTACATCAAAATCGGTTCTCTTAATTTTTTTTAATATAAGTTGATTTTTAATAACGCTCAGAGACGTTTTCGATTGTTTACATTCAGTTGCAAGACCATCACATCTTAGTACACCAACACAACAGTATATGGCCCTGTTAGTTTTTTTATTTACCGTTTTATAATTTGCTCTAACTAATATTATAAATGCGTATATTATATATATATAAACACTATAACAGAAAACAAAACTAGCCGTCTGGTTGATTTATCGGTGGGTTTGTGTCATTTCTCTATGGCCGCCATAGATCTGGCAACTTCCTATAGGCTACTTCTTGACGAGACTCGTCCGCTTAGCGATATTATATAAATTGTGCTTGATATAAATTGTTGTGCATATTTCATTGGTAACTACTTGTAAAAATAGAGTTAGTGTAAATTAAAGTAAAAAGTACCTCACACTTATTTACAATATCTTAATCATTTAAAAATAGTTACGAGTTTTCAGTTTGGTTTGCTGTTAAAGCGTGTTTCAGTTATTTAAAATATAATTTATGTTCAAATTTTTTAGTATAACTAAAAATTAGAAGCGTTAGATTGTAATATTTTAATTAGATAAAAAAAATTTGAAAAAGATACTCTAAAAACAGCATCCTATCGACATCTATAATTTTTTATTTTTATATCGATAAAGGACAATATAAAGGTACCTTATTCTACGGATAGTGTATGTTTAACCGGTAAAATTAGTTTTTTTTTTTTGTTTTATCCTGATGATAAGCGATAGTTTGTCTTTTATTATTTTTAAGATTAGATATTTTACTTCTTATTCTACTTTTTCACTTTTCATATTTCTTCATAATTATTTTCATTCTTTTTTTAACCTTTAAGGAAAAGTTTGTTTTGTTTAAATATTTTTGTTAGGTATCCTTTCCAGTTTTTTATTTTATATCTTTAGTTACAGAACTAAATTATAATTAAAAAAACTAAAAAAACACGCTTTAACAACAAAACAAACTAAAAAATAATAATAATTTTAAAATTATTAAGATACCAGCTTCTGCCCGCGACTTCGTCTGCGTGGACTTCATAATTGGGTCCAGAGAGAAATAAAAAAATGTTTGAGCTATAAAAAGGTTCGTGGGATAAAAAAAATTACCCGTAGGTATTTGGTAGCATCGCAGTGTGTCGCTCTGGGGGCAAGGTAGCCATTCCCACGTTGGAAACCTATGTATCACGTCTCCCACGAGAAAATGTGTGAGTGTTGAAAGTTTCATAAATTACTATATCATATTACGGTTGTGTTAATAGATTTAAAATTTATGTTTATCAAGTATATATCCCACAGACTTGAAACTCGGAAATTATGATCCTTATATTACACAATCATGTGAGAATGAAGTTTTCATAAATTCAACTCCCAAGGGTGCTTTAGCCCGGGTAACGCCGGGTACTTCAGCTTGTGCTTAATAACATACCGAAAGTTGACCGCTGTAGACCTAGTGTGTATCACCAAAAACGTGCAGTTAATTCCTAGATGACAGCGACTTACAGCAGTCCATCAACATGCTTTCCATTTACACAGTTTTTAACGTACTCTCCATATAGGCATCACAATAATCTAGAAACGCTATTCGAAACACCCACGTGAACAAATACTTCTATGTTGAATACTAAAGATAAAACAAAATAGAGAACGTTAATGATTTTTTAAACCAGTCATTTAAATAAAATTATGATTTACATACAGAACAAGGGAACAACGTCAAAATCATCTGTATAAAAGTTATTGCTTATTCATTAAGCTTTAAGGCGATTTAACTATAAAGAGTCTAGCGCAATTAGTTGAATCGCTAGAATAGCCTAAGTGTCGGCGTGTGTGCCGTCCTGCGGCGGTGCTCCGGTCGCAGCAAGCCGGCGCGACGAGCGTTGCACGCGACCTTGATGGCCAAGTTTCAAAGTTCCGAAGATTTTGTTTAGGGATTGCTGCAGATATGTTACGTTTATTTGATTTAACACATTTGAGTTAAATTAACGCAAATAAGAAAATAATTTTATCGCTTTTCCCCTGTGAAATGGCTCCATAAAATTACAATAAAATTATTTTTTGGAACTTGTCAACAGGAAAACCCAAAAATACCAAGTTTAAAAACTATGTTTATAACTACCTAAAACAAATTGGGTAGGCTTTCCTTCTCATAAATAACGATTTGAGATTTTACTTGTAATTTGGAATGGGAAAGTGGAATCACTAATGAGCTTTAAAGTCATAACTCTAGGGACCGGACATATGACGTCACAGTGCAGATGAGGCAGGATATCATATGAGATCATGTTTTTAGCATGTAAATTTTTAAGAAAAAAATAACCACTGTGAAGACAAAAAAACTGATTTAGAAAAATTAGCTACCTAAATTATTATTAATACCAATACTAATCAACAAATAAGTATATTATATTTCTTGACTTATTCTATCACTTTAAAAAGTATTCTATTTATATTTTATCCAGGCTACTTGTTCTATTAGAAACAAATACAATAGTTTTCAGAGCGCCAATTAAGGTTTGTATTTCTTATAAGTAAATATTTTTATTCTGAGGTAATATTATAAAATAAACTAAACTTTTGCATCTATGTACTTACATTAGTTAATTAAAGCTTTTTACTAGCGAATTTTACCTGATTATTTATATCTTTGTTACCTGTGATTAAAATGCTCCTACCCAAACGACTTGCCATGGATCCCAGAGCAGTACACATTGCGACACTCCGAATGCTCTAGCTATCAAATCGATTACTGTAGACTCCTAAATATATACAATTAAAAAGATTAATCAATATGCAGAAACTAAATTTAAAAGACTTTTACCTATGGTCTTTTAAGTTTCTGTAGTTTATATAATTTTTATTTTATTCCAGAAATTCGGTAAAAACATTATTTCGAAATTTGTGTTGTTTCATCTTGCTTATTTTTCATAGTATATATATATATATATATTTTACTTCTATACTATCACATGTAGAAAATGTGTTGTGAAATTTTTTTATTTGTTAACTTAAATGATACAACAAAAACAAGTTTGTAGGATTCATGTTTGTGGAGCACTGCAAGGAGCTGCTATTTATTTATTTTATTTATCGACTTTGTTGATGGCAAAGTTAAGGGAATACGCCTAAACATTTACATTTCTCTACATCATCATTACATATCTACACTAATATTATAAACAGGAAAGATTTGTATTTTTTTGTGTGTGTAGGTTTGTAATGAATAAACTCAAAAACTACTGTGCCGATTTCTAAAATTTTTTCACTATTAGAAAGCTACAATCACCCTGAGTAACATAGGCTATATTTATTGCTAGAAAAGATAAGGAAGGAATCTTTACTAAAACTTTAGTAACGTAATCCAATGTGTAAAAAAAATGCCATAAAACATCTTATATCGAATGCGCTGCGGAAACTATTGATGATAGAACAAAAGTATGTCCTATACAATATTAAAGAACATATCAATAACCACAAAAAACTTTGCGATACTATATGTCCAACTATTATAGTTATGACACAATAACCACTTATTACATTTTAAAAGTTGATATAAATGCCGACCAAAATTAGACCATGTTATTCATACTTCTGTTAAATTCCTTATCCAAATAAATCATATTGTTTTCAAGACTGTTTCAATTCCTGTAAATTACTTTTTTAATTGTTAAAATCGGCTATTCCAATCAATAGATGTTGCGAAATTAATAAATCATAGAAATAGAAAAAATAAACGCTGTCGCACTGTGCATGTTATTAATAAGGTCACTGATGGTAATATGGCCATGTTAAGCTTTGTTTAATTTTATTTTATCTAGTTTTCGGGAAATCCCCATAAGTGTTTGATGGACATAATATCTACAGTTTTTCTTGTCAAAAACCATTAACAAAACATTTTTTAATACATGTCATTATAAAATAACTGAAAAATAATAAATACATGTATTTGGGCCATATTAAAAGCATGTGATGTTAATATGGCCAATGATTTATAGGAAGCTAAAAATAAGGTTTATTAGCACAAATCATAAATGAATTGTATTTCTGATGAATATTAAATAATATTTACTTATACATACATAAGAATAAACAGCAAATATATTTTTTAAAACATATAAAATACAGTTTTATTATTTTTTGATAATGAAAGTCAGATTGTAGATAAAATATTAAATTAACAAGGAACATATTGGTCTCTTTCAAAATATTCACACTATAATAAACATTTCGGGCAAATAAAAAACTCTTTGTGATCTTTGGTGAGGCCAACACATTCTTCATGGACATATATTTCACAAACTCCGCACAGTCTCATATCCTTCACTTCATCATTGCAACAAATTGCACAGTACCAACTCTCAGACTTCTTTGAAGCAGTCATCTGGCGAACAGACTTTGTATTATATTTTTTGCTGTTTCCACTGTTCTTGCTGCTATCTAACTTTACATCCTTGTTATCTTCAAATAAAGATTTATTCAGTACAACACCCCTGTTGTTTATAGCAGGTTTCATAACCCGTGTGGTTTTCCGTTTTTTCTTTGGTGTAGGTAGCATTTCTCCAATGGAACCACGCCTGGACAGATTTGCAGTACTTTCGGGAATATGCAAACTATCAGAGTAATCTGAAGAACTTAAAGGTTGTGCCAAGTCTCCTGTGATATCTGAATCAGATGATGAACTGGTGCTGTGTCTAGAACCAAGCTGGCTAACATTTGTCTGTAGACCAGACGGACCTGCCAATGAATGGTCGTCATTGGCATTATGTTGTTCCTGCAACGCATAAGCGGTTACAGTTTCGTCTGCCATTTTTGTGTTAGGTGGCGGAAGCTCAGTAGCTATGCTGGGTGCAAAGGCCTCTTCTGGAATCACGAACGGATTGAAGGGGAAAATGCCAGTAGCCTTAAATCCACTTTTCATGTTTGCTTGTGTCATTAACTTTTCCCATGTTGGTGTAAAAACATCAGCAAAGTTCAATTTGGAAATGTCTTGCTGTTCTTTGTGCATATTAAAATAAAGGAGTGTGTGCTGATCCCAAAAAATCTCAAAACTTTGGAAACAACCTTTGTCTAAAGGCTGTAACTCATGAGTCGTGTTTGACGGAAGACAGTACAAAATAATTTCATTCTGTTCTGCAACTTCACATATGCTGTAGTCTAAATGTGACTTAGCCCCATCAAAAATCAGAAGACAAGGCCCACTTGGCTTGAACCTAGAGAAGTGATTCAGGAAGGACACAAAAGATTCGGTTGTCATGCTACCTTTTCGAGTCATTATTGTTGTTGAACCTGTAGGTAAATTTTTTTCCCAAGCTGGATTTTTTCTTAATCCAGGGAATAGGATCATTGGGGGAATGACATTTCCAGTAGCATTTCCACAGGCTACAACAGTAACACTCTCGCCACGTTCCTTTGCAACAATATGGACGCGCTTTGACCCCTTTTTCGCCAAAACCTCTGGATCTTTGTGCAGTTGTAACCTACAACCCTTCTCATCCATGTTGAATATTTTTTCAGGGAAGTTTAAAAACTTGTTCTCAGCAAGGACATTCTGCAATTTTTCAAAATGGTCTCCAACTATGAATTTGTTAAGCTTTTGAGCTCGGGCAGGATTTAGCCTTTGAGCTTTTCGTTTGCTAATTTCAGGATTTCTGGCCAAAAAGCCATTCAACCAGTAGCGACCTGCAGTTTCTTTAGTGAACCGGTGAGTTATCCCATTTTCACGGCAGTATTTAAAAACATTTAACTTGAGCATCTTTGATGTGAGTGGATAACCAACATCTGCTAGACGAATTATTCTCCTGCTAAGTTCCCTCTCTTCCTCAGTTTTGAGTGTTGCCTTACAACCCAATTTTTATTTAACATCTTGGTTATTGGAAAGATAACGGCGAAGGGTTCGCCTAGGCACGACATACCTTTTACTTGCTGCATTAACAGATAGGTTGCCAAGTCTTACAGCATCTACTGCCTTGCTGAGTCCATCTTGTGTCCAACTACCCCGCTTCTTTTGTGGATTGAAGGGATTCATTTCTGAAACAAAAAACAAATAATTAACATTAGTTACAATTTAATTATAAGTTATTATTTTTGGCGCTATAATTAATGTATCGTGATATTTTTTATGTAATTTAATTAATTTTTATATAGAATTATTGAAAATATAATATCCAGTGTGCTCTTTCAATAAATATTTTCCTGCAAAACAAGTTTCATGATATTTTCACTTCATTACATTTTTACATATTATTCTTAAAAATATATTTTCCATTGTGCACTTTAATAAATATTTTCCGGCAAAAATGCACCAGACAAAAACAATTTAAATATACCCAGTGATGGCATCTGAGGAGTTTTTTTTAAGTTGTCATTTTAGGTAGGTATCCTGTGTGAGGTACACATTTTTCTGTAATTTTTATTACTTGTCTCTGTAAAGGTATATATTAATTACAGTAATAAATAAACTCGTAATAAATAATAAAATCACATACACTAATAACAATTTACCTACGAGGGGACATACAGTATGTATAAACCATTTCATTCACAAAAGGTTGCTAATATGGCCAACTGCAGCTAATATGGCCACATGGTTGGCCATATCAACAACCTGGGTGACATTTCAAAAAGTCGATTATAGTTTTTAAATGGTTGAAGGTAATAAATCTTTTTAAAATACATTTAAATAAGCATAGAAATCTACGCACTGAGACATCAAATTTCTGACAATATCTAGTAGTACACTATTAAAACAAAATATAAACTTACCGGAGTAAAATAAGAAGAGTTCTCTGCTCGCAGCAAAAACCCATGAAAATGGCGCCTCCCTGGTGGTGTGCGTGCTGCCCGGACCCGGCAAATCTGTGAGCTCTCGACAATGGTGTTCCGAAGAACATGCCAGCACATTCTATCGGTATCCGCACGAACTACGTCAATGGCAGCCAAATGGCCATATTACCAACATGGCCATATTACCATCAGGGACCTTACCTATTTATTATTCCTTATCCAAATAAATTATTTTGTATTCAAAATTGTTTCAATACCTGTAGATTCCTTTTTGAATTATTCAAATCGTGTATTCCATTCAAAATATATTACGAATTTAAAAAGTCACAGATACAGAAAAGGCGCGGCTAGCCAGGCACCGCAGGGGTGCGGGAGAGGGGCGGGCACATCTATGAAATAGGTAGCCGCGCGGCTCAGTCGCGCGGTCGGCTCGCTACGCAGCGGACGTAACCGACATTCAACACTTTTTGACTATTTTAATTGCAAATTTTTTTCCAAGTTAAAAAGTTTTTCTCAGAACTAATTATAAATAGTTTATTCACGCTTTATTGTTTATTTTATATAGTATTCTCTCACTTTTTCAATAGTAAGTATTTATCAAAAGTTATATTCTTATTTTATCTGATTAAAAAAATTCAACGTAATGCCTAGGAAAAAAAGTCTTAACTATCTAAAAGTTGCTCCCAAACGAGATTAGCAAAAATAAGACGTATTGGAGAATCATCTTCTGAAAATTCAGATCGTCTCGCAAATCAGAGAGCGTATGCTTCGCAATCGCGGGCCACAGAATCTAGCGCCAAACGTTCGCTACGCCTTGTTCAAAATAGTAGTGATGGGCAGAACGGATCTTTTGACCGAATCGGTTCTTTTGGATCAGTACCGTGAGATGATTCGTTCAGAACGATTCGTTCATCTCGGTCAATTCGTTCTTTTCTGTGTATGGGATCTGGCTCTTTTATCAGGTGTCGTAACTCGTTCATCCTTTAGAGTATTACGTACGTGTTTTTGTATTTGAATTTGAACATTGCTTTCCGTAGCCAGTGAATCACAGTTGCGTATATGAAACAAGATTATTTATATTTTATTACTTTTTAAGTTACAAATATTAATATATATGCTATTTACACTCTAGTGACAGTAAAGTGTTTACATGTAGACCAACACATTTAGAGAAAAAAGACAAAAATTTAATACTACTGCAATTCAGTATGAAGAGAAACAAATGAAGTACATTAATTAACCCAAAAATGGTAAGTGTGAACATTTGTAGTTACTTTCCCTGTTATTTTTTAATTCATACGGTTTTTTTTGTTTTTTATTTCCAAATTTGTGTATGTGAATGTGAAAAAGCAATTTTAAACCACTACTTAACAGTTGACATTTTCAGGTATAGATACTTTTCATGTTACCCTATTTTATTTCATCAGTTATCGTTTGCTCTTGTGAACATGCGCACGCTGTGATTACTAATTCTTCAGACTCCTGACGTCATGAATCATTTTACGAACGAATCAGACCGGGCGCGTGACCGGTTCTCTCATCTCGTTCTCTCGTTCTCTCGTTCTCTCCGCGTTTTCGTTCTTCCGAATCTTTCAAGGTACCGGCTCTCAAAGAGCCGGTTCTTTACATCGCGAACGAATCGCAAGATTTCGTTCTCTCAAAGATTCGTTCTTTTTGAACGAATCGTTAACGAACGACCCATCACTACAAAATAGTGACAGAATGTCACAAGCACGTACAAGGGAATCTAGCGCCGAAAGTTCGCAACGCCTTGCTCAAAATAGTGACAGAATGTCACAAGCACGCGCGAGGGAATCTAGCACCGAACGTTCGCTTCGTCTTACAGCACAAAATGCCAGATCGTTCCAACTATACGAACGACAATCGAGTGCCGAACACTCGCAGCGACTTATTGCACAGTGAGAAAGACAACAATCGTTAACAACTAGAATGCGTAATATAATTTTAGCTCATACTAATATATCAGCATTCAGTTACGATCCACATATTGATTATGCTCTCAGAACAGCATCCAAATCGGAGCAATGAATAAGGTTTGTCCTAAATGTTTTGCTAAAAAATGGAATGATTAAGCGAGCGGTATATGCTGCGCGTCTGGGAAAGTTATTCTTTCTAATATTAAAGAGCCACCAGAACCAATAAAAAGCCTTTTGACTAATAATCACACATATTCCGCGCATTTTTTTAAATAATGCACGTAGATACAATAGCCTTTTTCAGATGACTTCGTTTGGGGCGAAAGAAATTAGAGAGGGAAATTTTATGCCCACCTTTAAGGTAGAAGGGCAAGTCTATCATCTTATAGGTAGCCTCTTACCACCAGCAGGACAAAGCCCTCAATTTCTGCAAATATATTTTATTTCAGAAGCTGACCAACTATCATTGCGATAAAACATGGCCCCTATGCTAAAAATAGATTTGATTAACGAACTGCAGACCGTATTAAATAGCCACAACATGTACATACGAAGTTATAAACATAGTATCGAATTTAACAACCCTGAAAGTTTAAAATTAATCATTCACTCTGATCGCACACCTCTGGCAGAATACCAGGGCAGATATAACGCTCCTTCCATAAATGAAGTGGCCGTTCTATTGGTCGACGAAGATAAAGGACCCAGGGATATTGTACTGCATGGTAGAGACGGACAACTGAAACGAGTGTCGGAATTGGACCGCGCTTACGATCCGTTACAATATCCACTAATATTTGAATCAGGAGACGACATATATTATGTGACTATTCCTCAGCAGAATGCCTTACAAAATAAGACGGTGTCATGTATTCAATATTATGCCTATCGTTTAATGATTAGGACCAACTGTTTTAGCACACTGCATTATTACAAAGATTTGTTTAATCAGTATTGTGTGGATATGATGGCGAAGATGATTTCAGAAAGGTTAAATTTTATTTGCCGAAACCAACAAAAGCTTAGAGAAGATGACCATATTCATTTGAGGGATGCTTTGAACCAAGACGCAAGCGTAAATGCCGCCAATATAGGTCAGCATGTCATCTTACCGTCATCATTTACTGGGTCTCCGAGGTATCTCCACGAAAAGACGCAAGATGCTATGACATATATGTGCGCAATTATGAACTTTTTCCCGGTCAGCGATCTTTCGAACGGCATGACATCATCGCTCAAGTGTTTCACTTAAAAATGAAAAAAAAAAAAAAAACTCATAAAAATAATCACAAAAGACGCGATTTTTGGGCCGGTCAAATGTTATATGCTTACTGTAGAGTGGCAAAAAAAAAAAAAAGGACTGCCGCATTGAAAACATGCAAAATATAGTGTAAAATCCACCAAAAACGACACTCACTGCGTTTTTTGACCTGTGCAGTAATGACGGATTTGCTAAAACACTACTCTATCACGAAGTCCCTCATTACTATACATGGGCTAACAATAAATTTTCTAGAAGGAAACGTGGCCAAGACGTAGTTGGACACCCCGGCATAAAAAAAAAGATGCGGCATTGGGAAGAGTGTACAGCATTCATCCTTCCCAGTCAGAATGTTTTTATCTCAGCCCAACATCGTTTAAGGACTTAAAAACAGTTGATGGAATTGTAAAAGAAACTTACAAAGCCGCTTGCCAAGATAGATGTTTGCTGGAAAATGATAACCAATGGGAAATAACTTTGAGAGAAGCTTCGATTTCTCAATGTCCGTTAAAGCTGAGAGAATTGTTTGTGGTGATATTTTTATTTTGTTTCCCCTCGGAACCTCTCAACTTATGGGACACTTTTAAAGACGATTTGTGTCAAGATATCAGACACATAGCCCAACAACAAGGTCAAGATTTTGATGTTTATAATGAAGGCTTGATACAGATCGAAAACAAACTTTAGAGAATTGAACGACAAAAATTTAAGATCCTGATAAACATTTGGTTGAATGTACGGGATCGTGTCTCACGGTTATGGTAGTTGTGGAGATAATTTAAATTGGCCGACAGATATTGAGGGTATCCCAGCCGCAGTGTATTTTAAGCAAGAATCAGCATGTGCATATCACGCCCCTGTGTGAGTCTAAACTATTTCAACTTCTTATAGTACTGAGTTATATGGTCTCGTGATTTTAGGTTAAAAAAATTGGTTGTTAGTAAAGTCGGTTTACGGACGATAGTTTAACGTGACAACGTCATAAAAAAACATTGATGAAATTATTGCATACTTTTATGAATAAAATTGAATAATTTTTATTGAATTATCACTTTTTGGTATGGATACAAAGAAGGAGTGAAATGAAATCTACAATTTACAGTCAAGAACTAAAATCCGTATGGTCCCCAATTCCTAGATGCAGGTGCAGGTGTGAGTAGGAATTTCGCCATTGCCACGTCAACGCGATGCACTAGGATGCATTTGACTCTGACTGCATTTGAATTTTTTCGCCGCAGAGCTAACGAACCCCTCGGCGCAAAACTTAGACTTTAGTTACGTAACGTCGATCCTAAGGCTAGTGTCAGCTTCTACAAAGCAATCTACCATAACTGTGCAAGGCTCATGTGCTCTCAGACCTCTACGACATACATTGCTTTATCTTGAAACGTTCGTGATGTTTCATGAGATCATAGCACGTTTTCCTTGTACGTGTATGTGTGTGTATGTTTACATTCTTACGTGTCGTACACGTACACGAGCGTAGCGTAGGTCAAGACACTGAACATGACGTGAACAGCTTCGCTGTTACGATCGGTCGTCATGCCGGCAGTCAGCGATGATAATAACGTCAGGCATGCCCCTGCTTGAGACAGCAGGTGTGAACACGTCTGATGCGTTTTCCGTATGCTGCAATGTGCCGCAATACTTGAGACCATGGTGTAATATTGCATGAACATGATATTCTGTGGCCATAGCAACCAAACTATTCCGAAAACCTTATCTTGGGTTTTACAAGAACTACGCGGGCTAATTGCTTCATGATTTCGTAAATCCCGTCACATTTACCTAATAAGGTAAATGTACGAGTCCCGTTTCGGAATGAGGATAACCATAAAAGGTATATGTATCGTTAGGTATTAATGTTTGTGGTTAACCGCAAACCACAATCCGCCCTGATATCGTTGGGCTTTTCATGAATTTCAGTGAGTTTGCGTCATGTAGTTACAAACTGTCGCTGGGCGGCAAAACTTTCAGGCTGCATTTAGAAAGTTGAACAATTCGTTGCAAGCTCAACTTTTCATACGCGTTGCGACGTGTTCTCTGACGGGCTCGAGCCGCTGGTGATAAGCCTGAGCAGAATACATGGTTTTTTCTTCAAAGATAGCACAGTCGCCGCGACTCGTTCTATTGTGTTACCGAGATCTCGATGCAGCCTCGGATAGTCACGTGCGGAACGGTGTTATCGGTAGCTCGATGGTGCGGCCAAGATACCGAGCACCTGGTTGGCGTGCACGTTAATCTTGTACGGAGTTGGAAAATGTTAGCATCTCAAGACGTATACACTTTGTGCTCTTAGAGTATTGACCACATTAGGTACAAACTTTACTCCAGTTTGAAAACGAACCGCATGACAACATTTATTGAATTATGTCACAAACATGTCGACATCTATGGTGATGACATCAGGATCAATATATTGAAATAGTTGCACATTATTGCAATATTATTACCATTGTTTCTAATGGGTGACGAATCGATATTAACCGCGCGATTGCCGTTTAACCATTATTGATTCAGATATTTCAACATTATTGCCTAATTATTTTTTCTTGATTTGCGTCATGTCTGAATAATTCCATTGTTCCTTGTATGGCAATTCCCTTATCAGTTTTCGACCTATATAACGGCCCTGTATCCCTCATGATATTCATAAGTTCATCGACAGCCACTGCGTAAACAAGTGCTTCCAGATCAAGACTGTGACCAAGCTCCTCCAAAGCAAAGACCCGAACATCAACGTCCGCTCTCTGCTGTAAGTATCCAATATTTAAATTGATTACTCTCTGCATTTTTATACTTGTCCTGCGCATTCCTTTCAGGGATGGAGCACCTCTTTAATGACTGAATTTCATATTTTGTTTCCATTTGCAGCTGCTGAATCGTGACTCCTGAATAAGACTCTACAAGATGCAAAATCTCATGCTGCTCTGTATGGCTATGTTCCTGGCGGCGGATGCGTGGCCAGAACCCGGGACGAAGTTGCCCTGCAATCCAAGACAAGTGAGTATATCATTTCTGCAAACTGCATCCGTCTGAGTGTCTTGTTACTGTTGCAACTTCTGAGCAAAGAGTTTGTCGTCTGCCCCAACCCTGCAGAGCGTCTTCTAAAAGCTTTAACGAAATTAATGTTGATTTTTCTATTTTCAGTACACCGATCCCACGAGGTCCTGCTCAAAAGAGGAACCACCGGAAGCACACCAAAAGGTTGTCAAGATTCCAGGCATCCTGTCGACCCGAATAGGATTCCTTGACGGCCCAGATCTGAATCAACGTTGGCCCTTTGAATATAGAGTTGTTGTGCCTGACCGTGCTTAAGATTTTTGTTATGTATTCACGCTGTAAACAACCGAGTAGTTGATAAGTTTGCTTATTGCAATGCTTCTTTTTCTTCACTTTTTAAAATAAAGATTATTGCGCAATATTTCTTGGTATCATTGACGTAGAATAAGCTGACGCAACGTCCAGTAGGTATCCCAACTCACCTGTATACCTGGCTGAGCTTAGGTCACGATCGGTCTGCTAGGCTGAATGGAATGTGCATCGGACCGACGTGCAGATGTAGGCTTCACGCTGCAACTCGTGCAACGCGGTTACCCTAGGACTTAAGATCGTTTCAAGATAGAGCTTTGTCTCCTGATTTCAACATGCACTGATGACTGCAGTGGTGAGCTCGATGGTGCAGCCGCAAGACTATCTTGTACGGAGCTCATAAAGTTAGTATGTTAAAACGTATGCATGTAGTATTCGATTATTATCAAGATTAGGTACAAACTCTACTCCAGTTTAAAAACAAACGGTATGATAACATTCATTCGATTAGGTATACCTATGCCAAAATTCCATTTATGGCCGGCGTGTACAGGAAATCCATTCAATTTAGGCATAACAGTTGACGCAGTAACATGATCGCAATATGACTAAATGTTATTATCGCTTATTCACCTATATTTTTTCCAGGATTGTTACCTCATTATTATAGCATTTACGTCATCGGTTTTTATTTTTTCTATTATTATCCGGGCATTGTTATCGCCACCAGTATATAGAGTCCCTACATCCGTTATGAAATTCATAAGCTCATGTGCAACCACTACCTGAACAAGTTTGTCCAGAGCAACACTCCCAGACTCTGCAAAATGCACTGGATACGAAGAAGTGAGTATGTCATTCCTATACAAACGCATATCAACGATCCGTTGCAACTCAAAGAGTTTGTCGCGCCAATCCTTCAGAACTTTTTGTAAACTTCAACGAAATTAATGTTAAACTGTCCATGTTCAGGTCACCGATCTCACCAGGTGCCGTTGCACGAAAGCATGGGATACGGACAAACTACCGCAAGCACACTCCCACGTCGTCAAGAGATCGAGCAGGGTGATAAAGACCTGAATTGGATTCCTCAGTGGTTCAAACTCAAATCAATCCTCATTCTCATGAGTCTGATGCTGTTTGAGGCGTTCGTTTCATCTAGTGTTCAAATTACGTGGATTATAACTTTACTTCATAGTGTAGTGATCTTGTTTTACTTGTTGACAATAGAAATTAATATCCAATACTTCTTGGTATCATTGATGTAGAATAAGTTGACGCGACACCGCGTCTAGTAGGTAATCCCAACTCACGTATATGCCTGAGCGAGCTTAGGTCACGATCGGTCCGCTAGGCTGCATGTGCATGGAATGTGCATCGGACCGACGTGCAGATACGCTGCAACTTGTGCAAGGCAATTACTGCACTCTTATCGGTCGAGGTTTTACATCGTTGCATGATAGAGCGTAGCCTTCTGCGTCCGAAAATACCACCCCCCGCTACCCCCGAGCCTTAACTTGGGAGTTATAGCCCGTAAGTTCCAGTACAACGGACTGTAATTGATAAATTTACTTTTATTTTCACTCATCATTAATTCAAATATGTTTATTACTTTACCGAATAGATTATTTTAACTATAACTTTTATAGATGTTTGCTATTTAACTTCAAGATCGTCTAGAATGTTTTACGCTTTTTCGCAATTACACATTTAACGACGAAGTTTGTTCGTCATGAAATTAAAGGTAAAATTTAATAAAAATGCCCTAGCAGTTAATAAAATAAGTATTAGTAAGTTTAAGAAAGAATTTCGGCTTTAATCTCCAACCCAGACGCTCGTGGAGCGCTGGGGCCGAAATTAAAATTCGTCGAGAATATTTTACGTTTTTATGTCTTCCATTGCTCAAAATGATATGCAATTGTGGCCCCGGGCATGAAATTTTATTTATAATTCATTAATAATAACGCTCCTCGCGATAAACAAAGGAAAATATGTATTAACGAGTGCCTGGTTACCGCGGAAGCGGGCAGATAGCACGATTAGTTCGGTTCGCGTCCGTCACCGTAGATGACAGCACCGTAGGGGAATAATATTATTTCGTTTTTATAATACGATTTTATAACAAATACGCATCCCAAATACACCAAACGTATTTATAATGTATCACAATATTTTTTAAAACATTGTGCAAAATATCCCGGGTTTAGTTTGAATTATTATGTTTAACTGTAAAACACCATTGTTCGTACAAAAGAGGATAGATAGCGCGATTCGTTCTGTTCGCGTCCGTCACCGTAGATGACAGCACCGTAGGGGAATAATTTAATTTCTTTTTTATAATACGATTTTATAACAAATACGCATCCCAAATACACCAAACTTATTTATAATGTGTTACAATATTTTTTAAACCTTGTGCAAAAGATCCCGGGTGTGATTTGAATTATTATCTGTAACTGTAAAACACCATTATTCGTACAAAAACGTATTTGAAAATTCAATATTACTTTTAAATAACCGTACCGATTGTGCTGAAAATCGGTGGACGATCGTTAAATTACATCATAATAATAATTCAAACGACGAAAACATGATTGAAAAGTCAAATCGATGGTTGTTTCAATCGAGTGGAAGAGAGATGCGGCGCAAGCGTACAATGAGCGTAACGGGACACATAGTAGTGGGACAATGTGCGTTACGGGACACTTTTTCGTGCGTGCAACCGGCGTTCATCGATTTATTAGACGTTTTCACGTCAAAAATTAATCTTACACAGGAGTTCTGGAGATTCTGAAGTCGTTTTGCTAATTTATCAGTCAAATCAGGAAACAAAACATCGCAGTAATCAAAGTGCGACATAATTAAGAATTGAATAAGGATGGCTTTAATGCTGGGAGGGGGGGGGGGGGAGAAAAAATTTATAAGCATCATAAGCAATGCACGGAGATCTCGATTTTCTTGCTAATTTGCATTACCTGATCCTTCCAGGTTAAAGTTGAATTTATCATAACTCCCAGGTTTCTCACAACCTTAGAGAACTGAATATGTATTCCTCCAAGCGTCAAGTTATTACATTTAAAAGAAGTTACTTTGGATATCATGAGAGCAGAGTCGATTATTATGGCCTGTGTTTTGTCAATATTCAACATGAGTTTATTGGCACTTACCCATCTCAAAATAGAAGCAATATCATAATATACAAAACTAATCGACTGATTAATATCAGTTGCTTTGGTATGAAGATAAATCTGAACATCTTAACATCATCTGTGTACATGTGATATTGGCAAGTAATGAGGCATTTAGGTAAGTCATTAATAAAAATTGCAAATAAAAGTGGACCAAGAATCGAACCCTGAGGAACTCCCGCTTTTACAAGGAGCCAGCAGGACAATTCACTATCAAGGACGACACATCGGCAACGAACGTTAAGATGGGATTCGAACCAAGCCAAACTCTATGAGAGAAGTTGTAGAGAACTGAAATTTTACTTAGTAATAGGGCATGGTCTGCCGAATCAAAAGCTTTACTGAGGTCAAGCAGCGTTAAAATCGTTAGTACCCGCTTATCAATAACACGACGTATATTATCCATAGCATTAATTAGGGCAGTAGTGGTACTGTGACCAGGTCTGAAACCTGACTGGAAAGTATCTAAAAGATTTCCTTTTCATAGGTATGTACATGTTTGCTGATGCACCAGGTGTTCAAGAGCTTTGGAAACAGCAGGTAGGATGCTTATAGGGTGGAAGTCTTTGGATTCTTCTGGAGATTTAATTTTTGGAATTGGTTTTATAAACGAGTACTTACATATAGTCGGATATTGACCTGTAGTAAGTGTTGCATTAAAAATGTGCTCCATAACAGATACAACAAATGGTGACATTATATCCAGCATTTTAATGTATATTTTGTCATTACAAACCGCATCACTTTTAATGCGACGCAGGGCCTTCGCAACATCTAAGCACGACATAACTGCACGTTTTCTGTGTGATGCACAAGGTTTGCAGCAGAAAACTTTTGATATGTTACAAAAAAATGTTGATTCTACCACTGTTGAAAAAGACAGCTTTTATATATATATATTTTCTTACATTAAAAACCTTAGTTTCCTAAGACCGAAATTTGCCCCAACCCGAGCAACTTTAGGTTCCCGCAGTACAATACACACTACGTCGCTCGGAACCTTTCACTGGTCAGATCAATTGAGTCAGAGCAATATACCATTTTAATGCTTAAGAATCATGCAACAATCTTTTCTAACGTCTTTTAAGTCGGTCCATTCAGGTTTATGTTATCTGTATTTTCATTCATTTGATAATTATATTTCATAATATGAAACATTTTTCAATTATATCACGTTGAATAATATATTTAGATAAATTTTGTTTGGTTCACTACAGTAATAACGTTTACGGAATGCAATATTGTGGAGCACTCAAGAAGCTATTATTCAAAGTTTCACTTTACGTTTTTGGTGTAAAGCACAAGGTTTGCGGAGGTTAATTTAACATGTAACTAGAAAAAGATGATATTACAACGGTACCAAATCTCAGTTTGGGGTGAATATTTCATAGGTTACAAAACCTCGATTTCATGGGAGCGAAAGTCACCCCAGCCTTTGCAGCTGTAGCACTGTCGCAATACGTAGGTACTCAACACTGCTACACTCGGATCGTTCTAGCGATTTAATCAATTAATCAAGCCTCTTCAGATATATGTCACATTTTAGCTTACGAAATATGCACGAACATTTTTCAAGGTAATTATTACATCGGACCCTTTATTTTAATGTGATTCATATTTTTATGTCATTGACTGAGATAAAGAAAAAAACACTTTTTTTATTACTTTATCGATTTCTATCATACCTTTTATACTAATATTTGGCACATGTTTTAACATAAATGTGTGAAATAGTGCTTCTAGATTATTTTGATGCATTTATGGAGAGGCTATGTTAAAAACTGCGTAAATAAGAAACATTTTAATGGACTGTTGTGAGTCGCTGTCATCTAGGACGTAACTGCACGTTTTCGGTGATACTCTAAATGACTACAGCGGTAAACATTCGGTATATATTTAGCATAGTTGACTCTACCACTGTGCAAAAATTCATCTTTGGGCAAAGTTTTCACAAACTTTTGTTTCCAGGGATATAGCTTTCCTGTAGCCTAGTCTAACTAGCAGTTAACTAGCCCCGGGGGAAGGTCAGTGGTGGCCCTGAGTGAATAGGCGACCGTCGCACGAACAATGAGTGACGCGACTACTATGACGGACTGCCAGGCCCCTTCAGGGCTGAGCACGAGCAAGCAGCCGGTTACCACGGTCGGGAGGTCTCTACGACCGACAGCCCCCCTCCCTCCCTAGTGACGAGGGGCACCAGTACCCACGGGGATTATATGCGCTCAAAGAAGCACACGTGCCAAAACCGCGGCCGTCACGGCTCCATCGCCGAGTATCACCGCGCGGTCAAGGCGCCCAACACTCGGGCCCCCTTCAGAGGGATTCGTGCTGCACAAACCCCGACCGACTTCCTCCAGGAGGAATTCACAGCCCTACGACTGTCTGTCTATAAATTGTGGTTTCTGGCAAACCGCGGGACCAGGCAGAAGAGCGAGGGCGCCTCAGGCCTGCGATCCTGAGCGCATCCGCACCCTACGCGAGCTCGCAGGCGGCTCATAAGAGTGGACGACTACAGGCGTCCGGTGCCACACGCAGTGCAGCAAGTGCCAGCGCTTCGGCCACTCACAACAGAATGGACTCGAGCTAGTTATTATTTCAACCATGACAATACAAACAATTTAAACATAATTTCCAACATGGCCTGCATTCCCTTTCTCTCGTGTTTGCTGGTGACTCGTTGGCCACTACTCTGGTAACAAAATAAACTCAGTTCAGGCACGAGTAGGCAAAAACCATACACTGCTCCCAGTCCACGACAAATCTCTCTCATAACTTGGCCATAAGATAAACACAACAGGTCTTAAAGAGCAATCATCCTTGATGAGCTATTAATTAAACCTAATGTGTAGCTAGTATTAAAATACATAAACCACATGAAAATTACATTTATAACTAATATATTATTACGACAGGCTGCCCTCTGAACACTAACAGTCCTAATAATACAGGCAGCCTCAGTCCTTTTTAAGTTCGCTAGTTCACGAAGAGACCAGTCAGTCGACGCCAATATAGGTACTCGGGCGGGCAATGGGTATTTTGCACGTCTCAGTACTACTGCCTCTCGGTTCGCGGCTCAGCGATATGGCCGCATCTCCAGGCGATTGTTCATCTCGTCCAGGAATGCCTGAGCTTGTGCCTGGTCCTCTCTCCTCATCTGGGTCCTGGGCGCAACCCCAGGATCAGCCACAACCAGCGGCCTGGACTGCGACTCGCTCGCGGCTCTGCTACTCGCTGGTGACCCGGTACCAATTCCAAACCTCTCCCTGGACTCCGGGTGTAGGGTACCCACTGCTGATCAGCAAACGACGCTTTAAGTTGTGGTACTCGCCTTGGTCCTCAGGCGAGTAGGGACTCACTAGGCAGGTGGATAGTTGGCAGACCTGGTTCCAATCTCCAATACTCGCTCAGTCTTCTCAGTCGCTATAACACGGCCGTTAGGTGTCACATGAAACCAAGCCTCACGTAGCCAGACCCACCGACGCTCGTGCAATGTAACTTAGCCTCACACTAGAAACTGAGTGAATCACTCCGACGACAAGTAACTGTCCATGGTAATGATGTGACCGTAGTTCACATCTTACAGGTCTGAAAGAAGACGTAAGTTATAAAAAAAATATTTAATAGCACAATAATTGGTTAAATTCACTGTTTATTTTACAGTTTATTTTCAGTGGTTGTGCACAATAGTTTACTCTCAAAACCACTCGCTTAAAAAGAGACTTATTATGAAAGCAATTATTTATTTAGAATCATTAACTTGCATTAATGACTTCGGTTGTTTCCTAAAAATAGTTACATATAAGTCCAACACTATAATGATTTTCAATATTACACTTTGTGTCTTACAAATGTCGTTGCTTATAATGTGACGAAATATACTAAAGAACAGCTGTAGGTATTTATTCAGAAGATCTCACGGCCCAGATTAAAAATGTGGATGGTACAAATTGTAAAGAAAACATTGGGCTAATGCTGGAATAAGAAGTTATGTGTGGCCAATCCTTAGTTTGATCCCTGTGAATTAAAATGTATAATAAAAATCTGGCTGCAGTGGTCCATGTTTGGTTAGCGTTTTTTTAAGTACTTATTTTTCAAACTTAAATAGTTTCTGGTTAATTGCTGAGTAGAACCTTCAATATTGTATACTTATTGTAAAACATTTCTTTCTCGATTGAGAATGAAGAAAAAAATTATTTTATTCAAGCCCATTTCGCGCAGGCTACTTCAGTCATTCGGCGCACTTTTTTGTTGGTAAAAGTATATACAAAAGATCTCACGGCCTAGCTAATATTTGTGGATGGCATAAATTGTAAAGAATACCTTTAGCTAACATTGGAATCATGTGTTATGTTCGGACAATCCTTAGTTTGATCCCTATGAATTAAAATTTATCATAAATATTTGGCTGTCGTGGTCCATGTTTAGCTAGTGTTTTTTTAAGAACTTATTTTTAAAACTAAAAAATTATCTTGTTTATTGTTGAGTAGAACTTTCAAATTGGTAAACGTATTGTAAAACATTTCTTTCTCGGTTGAAAATGAAGAAAAAAAATATTTAATTCGAGCACATTTCGCGCAGGCTACTTCTACATTCGGCGCACTTTTTTGTTGGTAAAAGTATATACAGAAGATCTCACGGCCCAGATTAAAATTGTGGATGGTAAAAATTGTAAAGGATACCTTTAGCTAACATTGGAATTATGTGTTATGTTCGGACAATCCTTAGTTTCATCCCTATGAATTAAAATTTATAATAAAAATCTCGCTGCAGTGGTCCATGTTCAAAAAGTGTTTTTTTTTTTAAGTAGTTATTCTTAAAACTAAAATATTATCTTGTTTATTGTTGAGTAGAACTTTCAAATTGGTAAACGTATTGTAAAACATTTCTTTCTCGGTTGAGAATGAAGAAAAAAAAATATTTTTTTGGAACACATTTCGCGCTGGCTACTTCAGTCATTCGGCGCACTTTTTTGTTGGTAAAAGTATATACAGAAGATCTCACGGCCCAGCTTAAAATTGTGGATGGTACAAATTGTAAAGGATACCTTTAGCTTACATTGGAATATTGTGTTATGTTCGGACAATCCTTAGTTTGATCCCTATGAATTAAAATTTATCATAAAAATTTGGAATGCAATGGTCCATGTTTAGCTAGAGTTTTTTTAAGTACTTATTTTTAAAACTAAAATATTATCTTGTTTATTGTTGAGTAGAACTTTCAAATTGGTTAACGTATTGTAAAACATTTCTTTCTCGGTTGAAAATGAAGAAAAAAAATATTTTTTTCGAACACATTTCGCGCAGGCTACTTCAGTCATTCGGCGCACTTTTTTGTTGGTAAAAGTATATACAGAAGATCTAACGGCCCAGCTTAAAATTGTGGATGGTACAAATTGTAAAGGATACCTTTAGCTAACATTGGAATCATGTGTTATATTCGGACAATCCATAGTTTGATCCCTATGAATTAAAATTTATAATAAAAATCTCGCTGCAGTGGTCCATGTTCAAAAAGTGTTTTTTTTTAAGTAGTTATTCTTAAAACTAAAATATTATCTTGTTTATTGTTGAGTAGAACTTTCAAATTGGTAAACGTATTGTAAAACATTTCTTTCTCGGTTAAGAATGAAGAAAAAAAAATATTTTTTGGAACACATTTCGCGCAGGCTACTTAATCATTCGGCACACTTTTTTGTTGGTAAAAGTATATACAGAAGATCTCACGGCCCAGCTTAAAATTGTGGATTGTACAAATTGTAAAGGATACCTTTAGCTTACATTGGAATATTTTGTTATGTTCGGACAATCCTTAGTTTGATCCCTATGAATTAAAATTTATCATAAAAATTTGGAATGCAATGGTCGATGTTTAGCTAGAGTTTATTTAAGTACTTATTTTTCAAACTTAAATATTTTCTGGTTTATTGCTGAGTAGAACCTTCACTTTCGTATGCTTAATTGAAATATTTTTTTTTTTTTTAGATTGAGAATGAAGGAAAAAAATCTTTAATTCGAGCACATTTCGCGCAGTCTACTTCAGTCATTCGGCGCACTTTTTTGTTGGTAAAAGTATATACAGAAGATCTCACGGCCCAGCTTAAAATTGTGGATAGTACAAATTGTAAAGGATACCTTTAGCTTACATTGGAATCATGTGTTATGT
The DNA here is from genome assembly GCF_032445375.1 of Bacillus rossius redtenbacheri. Lineage (NCBI taxonomy): Eukaryota > Metazoa > Arthropoda > Insecta > Phasmatodea > Bacillidae > Bacillus > Bacillus rossius. Next base: position 6,100 of record NW_026962464.1, on the reverse strand, counting down.
TCGGATAATCCTTAGTTTGATCCCTATGAATTAAAATTTATAATAAAAATCTCGCTGCAGTGGTCCAAGTTCAAAAAGTGTTTTTTTTAAGTAGTTATTCTTAAAACTAAAATATTATCTTGTTTATTGTTGAGTAGAACTTTCAAATTGGTAAACGTATTGTAAAACATTTCTTTCTCGGTTAAGAATGAAGAAAAAAAATATTTTTTTGGAACACATTTCGCGCAGGCTACTTCAGTCATTCGGCACACTTTTTTGTTGGTAAAAGTATATACAGAAGATCTCACGGCCCAGCTTAAAATTGTGGATGGTACAAATTGTAAAGGATACCTTTAGCTTACATTGCCATATTTTGTTATGTTCGGACAATCCTTAGTTTAATCCCTATGAATTAAAATTTATCATAAAAATTTGGAATGCAATGGTCGATGTTTAGCTAGAGTTTTTTTAAGTACTTATTTTTCAAACTTAAATATTTTCTGGTTTATTGCTGAGTAGAACCTTCACTTTCGTATGCTTGATTGAAATATTTTTTTTTTTTTTTTTTAGATTGAGAATGAAGGAAAAAAATCTTTAATTCGAGCACATTTCGCGCAGTCTACTTCAGTCATTCGGCGCACTTTTTTGTTGGTAAAAGTATATACAGAAGATCTCACGGCCCAGCTTAAAATTGTGGATGGTACAAATTGTAAAGGATACCTTTAGCTAACATTGGAATCATGTGTTATGTTCGGACAATCCTTAGTTTCATCCCTATGAATTAAAATTTATAATAAAAATCTCGCTGCAGTGGTCCATGTTCAAAAAGTGTTTTTTTTAAAGTAGTTATTCTTAAAACTAAAATATTATCTTGTTTATTGTTGAGTAGAACTTTCAAATTGGTAAACGTATTGTAAAACATTTCTTTCTCGGTTGAGAATGAAGAAAAAAAATATTTTTTTGGAACACATTTCGCGCAGGCTACTTCAGTCATTCGGCGCACTTTTTTGTTGGTAAAAGTATATACAGAATATCTCACGGCCCAGCTTAAAATTGTGGATGGTACAAATTGTAAAGGATACATTTAGCTAACATTGGAATCATGTGTTATGTTCGGACAATCCTTAGTTTGATCCCTATGAATTAAAATTTATCATAAATATTTGGCTGTCGTGGTCCATGTTTAGCTAGTGTTTTTTTAAGAACTTATTTTTCAAACATAAATATTTTCTGGTTTATTGCTGAGTAGAACCTTCACTTTCGTATGCTTATTTGAAATTTTTTTTTTTTAGATTGAAAATGAAGGAAAAAAATATTTAATTCGAGCACATTTCGCGCAGGCTACTTCTACATTCGGCGCACTTTTTTGTTGGTAAAAGTATATACAGAAGATCTCACGGCCCAGCTTAAAATTGTGGATGGTACAAATTGTAAAGGATACCTTTAGCTAACATTGGAATCATGTGTTATATTCGGACAATCCATAGTTTGATCCCTATGAATTAAAATTTATAATAAAAATCTCGCTGCAGTGGTCCATGTTCAAAAAGTGTTTTTTTTTAAGTAGTTATTCTTAAAACTAAAATATTATCTTGTTTATTGTTGAGTAGAACTTTCAAATTGGTAAACGTATTGTAAAACATTTCTTTCTCGGTTAAGAATGAAGAAAAAAAAATATTTTTTGGAACACATTTCGCGCAGGCTACTTCAATCATTCGGCACACTTTTTTGTTGGTAAAAGTATATACAGAAGATCTCACGGCCCAGCTTAAAATTGTGGATTGTACAAATTGTAAAGGATACCTTTAGCTTACATTGGAATATTTTGTTATGTTCGGACAATCCTTAGTTTGATCCCTATGAATTAAAATTTATCATAAAAATTTGGAATGCAATGGTCGATGTTTAGCTAGAGTTTATTTAAGTACTTATTTTTCAAACTTAAATATTTTCTGGTTTATTGCTGAGTAGAACCTTCACTTTCGTATGCTTAATTGAAATATTTTTTTTTTTTTTTAGATTGAGAATGAAGGAAAAAAATCTTTAATTCGAGCACATTTCGCGCAGTCTACTTCAGTCATTCGGCGCACTTTTTTGTTGGTAAAAGTATATACAGAAGATCTCACGGCCCAGCTTAAAATTGTGGATAGTACAAATTGTAAAGGATACCTTTAGCTTACATTGGAATCATGTGTTATGTTCGGATAATCCTTAGTTTGATCCCTATGAATTAAAATTTATAATAAAAATCTCGCTGCAGTGGTCCAAGTTCAAAAAGTGTTTTTTTTAAGTAGTTATTCTTAAAACTAAAATATTATCTTGTTTATTGTTGAGTAGAACTTTCAAATTGGTAAACGTATTGTAAAACATTTCTTTCTCGGTTAAGAATGAAGAAAAAAAATATTTTTTTGGAACACATTTCGCGCAGGCTACTTCAGTCATTCGGCGCACTTTTTTGTTGGTAAAAGTATATACAGAAGATCTCACGGCCCAGCTTAAAATTGTGGATGGTACAAATTGTAAAGGATACCTTTAGCTTACATTGCCATAATTTGTTATGTTCGGACAATCCTTAGTTTAATCCCTATGAATTAAAATTTATCATAAAAATTTGGAATGCAATGGTCGATGTTTAGCTAGAGTTTTTTTAAGTACTTATTTTTCAAACTTAAATATTTTCTGGTTTATTGCTGAGTAGAACCTTCACTTTCGTATGCTTGATTGAAATATTTTTTTTTTTTTTTTTAGATTGAGAATGAAGGAAAAAAATCTTTAATTCGAGCACATTTCGCGCAGTCTACTTCAGTCATTCGGCGCACTTTTTTGTTGGTAAAAGTATATACAGAAGATCTCACGGCCCAGCTTAAAATTGTGGATGGTACAAATTGTAAAGGATACCTTTAGCTAACATTGGAATCATGTGTTATGTTCGGACAATCCTTAGTTTGATCCCTATGAATTAAAATTTATAATAAAAATCTCGCTGCAGTGGTCCATGTTCAAAAAGTGTTTTTTTTAAAGTAGTTATTCTTAAAACTAAAATATTATCTTGTTTATTGTTGAGTAGAACTTTCAAATTGGTAAACGTATTGTAAAACATTTCTTTCTCGGTTGAGAATGAAGAAAAAAAAATATTTTTTTGGAACACATTTCGCGCAGGCTACTTCAGTCATTCGGCGCACTTTTTTGTTGGTAAAAGTATATACAGAATATCTCACGGCCCAGCTTAAAATTGTGGATTGTACAAATTGTAAAGGATACATTTAGCTAACATTGGAATCATGTGTTATGTTCGGACAATCCTTAGTTTGATCCCTATGAATTAAAATTTATCATAAATATTTGGCTGTCGTGGTCCATGTTTAGCTAGTGTTTTTTTAAGAACTTATTTTTCAAACATAAATATTTTCTGGTTTATTGCTGAGTAGAACCTTCACTTTCGTATGCTTATTTGAAATTTTTTTTTTTTAGATTGAAAATGAAGGAAAAAAATATTTAATTCGAGCACATTTCGCGCAGGCTACTTCTACATTCGGCGCACTTTTTTGTTGGTAAAAGTATATACAGAAGATCTCACGGCCCAGCTTAAAATTGTGGATGGTACAAATTGTAAAGGATACCTTTAGCTAACATTGGAATTATGTGTTATGTTCGGACAATCCTTAGTTTGATCCCTATGAATTAAAATTTATAATAAAAATCTCGCTGCAGTGGTCCATGTTCAAAAAGTGTTTTTTTTTAAGTAGTTATTCTTAAAACTAAAATATTATCTTGTTTATTGTTGAGTAGAACTTTCAAATTGGTAAACGTATTGTAAAACATTTCTTTCTCGGTTGAGAATGAAGAAAAAAAAAATATTTTTTTGGAACACATTTCGCGCAGGCTACTTCAGTCATTCGGCGCACTTTTTTGTTGGTAAAAGTATATACAGAAGATCTCACGGCCCAGCTTCAAATTGTGGATGGTACAAATTGTAAAGGATACCTTTAGCTTACATTGGAATATTGTGTTATGTTCGGACAATCCTTAGTTTGATCCCTATGAATTAAAATTTATCATAAAAATTTGGAATGCAATGGTCCATGTTTAGCTAGAGTTTTTTTAAGTACTTATTTTTAAAACTAAAATATTATCTTGTTTATTGTTGAGTAGAACTTTCAAATTGGTAAACGTATTGTAAAACATTTCTTTCTCGGTTGAGAATGAAGAAAAAAAATATTTTTTTCGAACACATTTCGCGCAGGCTACTTCAGTCATTCGGCGCACTTTTTTGTTGGTAAAAGTATATACAGAAGATCTCACGTCCCAGCTTAAAATTTTGGATGGTACAAATTGTAAAGGATACCTTTAGCTAACATTGGAATCATGTGTTATGTTCGGACAATCCTTAGTTTGATCCCTATGAATTAAAATTTATAATAAAAATCTCGCTGCAGTGGTCCATGTTCAAAAAGTGTTTTTTTTAAAGTAGTTATTCTTAAAACTAAAATATTATCTTGTTTATTGTTGAGTAGAACTTTCAAATTGGTAAACGTATTGTAAAACATTTCTTTCTCGGTTGAGAATGAAGAAAAAAAAAATTTTTTTTGGAACACATTTCGCGCAGGCTACTTCAGTCATTCGGCGCACTTTTTTGTTGGTAAAAGTATATACAGAATATCTCACGGCCCAGCTTAAAATTGTGGATTGTACAAATTGTAAAGGATACATTTAGCTTACATTGGAATCATGTGTTATGTTCGGACAATCCTTAGTTTGATCCCTATGAATTAAAATTTATCATAAAAATTTGGAATGCAATGGTCCATGTTTAGCTAGAGTTTTTTAAGTACTTATTTTTCAAACTTAAATATTTTCTGGTTTATTGCTGGGTAGAACCTTCACTTTCATATGCTTATTTGATACTTTTTTTTTTTAGATTGAGAATTAAGGAAAAAAATCTTTAATTCGAGCACATTTCGCGCAGGTTAGTTCAGTCATTCGGCGCACTTTTTTGTTGGTAAAAGTATATACAGAAGATCTCACGGCCCAGCTTAAAATTGTGGATGGTACAAATTGTAAAGGATACCTTTAGCTAACATTGGAATCATGTGTTATGTTCGGACAATCCTTAGGTAATTTTATTCCCATGAATATAATATATTTATAAGATTTCATTTGCAAGATTTTTTATTTAGGTTGACCATTATCTCTTAATTATTTTAATAAAAAATGGTTGCGGGTTTTAGTAATAATACTACGTGTTTATTAAATGATTTGCCATTGTTTTTTTATTGTTTTTTTATCATTTTGCTGTGATGTTTTTGGTTGCGGTAGTATTTTTCTCTGCCCATCACCCTGCGCCATCTTGTTTCCGGTGTTGGTGTTGGTATATACAATATAGAACTTTACCGAGCTCATTAAAACCCGTGTTAGATTAGCGCCAATATCGTCTGCAGCAGGGCTGCCAGTAGAGCCAACCTATGTTTTACCGCTTGGTCTCTGAAATTATACAAAATAGGATATCATTATACAAACCACCAAAACCAATGAAAAATAGTTTCCAACTATAGTTATTAATTTTCCATTGCTGTGAGTTACGATGAATAAGGAGAAGATCAAATATCCAATATCTCTTGATTTCTATCAATTTTAAGTCCTCAGTCTTGCCTGATGGAAAAAATATATTACTTTGGCGGAGAAATTTGAATCTAGAGAAGAAATGAATATTTTATATTTGCGAAAAGTCATGTCATACACCCACATTAGCACACATATAAAATATATATTAGGTGTATCACGAGTTAAGAATGAAAATTAAGAATTGTTACAATAATTTATTATAGGCATTACATGACCAGAGTAATGAACATAATACAATTTCACTTGAATTTTTATATTTGTATCCAATTATACAGAGACATGGGCTATACAAACAGGATACATAGGATACTCATATTATACACATTTTGTATCCAATTATACCATCTGGCAGCTCTGGTCTGCAGTATCTCCAATGTGACGTACATGCACATAATTATAAAGATTGTTTATTTTATTTTTTTTTGTGAATTATGGTTTCCAGGGGAAAGCCCACGACCAAGGCTTGGAGAATAAAGAGTTATTGAATATTTGCAATGAG
>NW_026962463.1:0-47604 GCF_032445375.1 Bacillus rossius redtenbacheri | reverse complement strand
AACACATTGTGCTGACCTACTGATGAAGAAGAGGGAGTATACCCACATAGTAATGGTAACACATTGTGCTGACCTACTGATGAAGAAGAGGGAGTATACCCACATAGTAATGGTAACACATTGTGCTGACCTACTGATGAAGAAGAGGGAGTATACCCACATAGTAATGGTAACACATTGTGCTGACCTACTGATGAAGAAGAGGGAGTATACCCACATAGTAATGGTAACACATTGTGCTGACCTACTGATGAATAAGAGGGAGTATACCCACATAGTAATGGTAACACATTGTGCTGACCTACTGATGAAGAAGAGGGAGTATACCCACATAGTAATGGTAACACATTGTGCTGACCTACTGATGAAGAAGAGGGAGTATACCCACATAGTAATGGTAACACATAGTGCTGACCTACTGATGAAGAAGAGGGTGTATACCCCCATGGTGTTGGTAACACATTGTGCTGACCTACTGATGAAGAAGAGGAAGTATACCCCCATGGTGTTGGTAACACATTGTGCTAACCTACTGATGAAGAAGAGGGAGTATACCCACATAGTAATGGTAACACATTGTGCTGACCTACTGATGAAGAAGAGGGAGTATACCCACATAGTAATGGTAACACATTGTGCTGACCTACTGATGAAGAAGAGGGAGTATACCCACATAGTAATGGTAACACATTGTGCTGACCTACTGATGAAGAAGAGGGAGTATACCCCCATGGTGTTGGTAACACATTGTGCTGACCTACTGATGAAGAAGAGGGAGTATACCCCCATGGTGTTGGTAACACATTGTGCTGACCTACTGATGAAGAAGAGGGGGTATACCCCCATGGTGTTGGTAACACATTGTGCTGACCTACTGATGAAAGAGAGGGAGTATACCCACATAGTAATGGTAACACATTGTGCTAACCTACTGATGAAGAAGAGGGAGTATACCCCCATGGTGTTGGTAACACATTTTGCTGACCTACTGATGAAGCAGAGGGAGTATACCCCCATGGTGTTGGTAACACATTGTGCTGACCTACTTATGAAGAAGAGGGAGTATACCCACATAGTAATGGTAACACATTGTGCTGACCTACTGATGAAGAAGAGGGAGTATACCCCCATGGTGTTGGTAACACATTGTGCTGACCTACTGATGAAGAAGAGGGAGTATACCCACATAGTAATGGTAACACATTGTGCTGACCTACTGATGAAGAAGAGGGAGTATACCCACATAGTAATGGTAACACATTGTGCTGACCTACTGATGAAGAAGAGGGAGTATACCCACATAGTAATGGTTACACATTGTGCTGACCTACTGATGAAGAAGAGGGAGATTACCCACATAGTAATGGTAACATATTGTGCTGACCTACTGATGAAGAAGAGGGAGTATACCCACATAGTAATGGTAACACATTGTGCTGACCTACTGATGAAGAAGAGGGAGTATACCCACATAGTAATGGTAACACATTGTGCTGACCTACTGATGAATAAGAGGGAGTATACCCACATAGTAATGGTAACACATTGTGCTGACCTACTGATGAAGAAGAGGGAGTATACCCACATAGTAATGGTAACACATTGTGCTGACCTACTGATGAAGAAGAGGGAGTATACCCACATAGTAATGGTAACACATTGTGCTGACCTACTGATGAAGAAGAGGGAGTATACCCCCATGGTGTTGGTAACACATTGTGCTGACCTACTGATGAAGAAGAGGAAGTAATCCCCCATGGTGTTGGTAACACATTGTGCTAACCTACTGATGAAGAAGAGGGAGTATACCCACATAGTAATGGTAACACATTGTGCTGACCTACTGATGAAGAAGAGGGAGTATACCCACATAGTAATGGTAACACATTGTGCTGACCTACTGATGAAGAAGAGGGAGTATACCACCATGGTGTTGGTAACACATTGTGCTGACCTACTGATGAAGAAGAGGGAGTATACCCACATAGTAATGGTAACACATTGTGCTGACCTACTGATGAAGAAGAGGGAGTATACCCCCATGGTGTTGGTAACACATTGTGCTGACCTACTGATGAAGAAGAGGGAGTATACCCACATAGTAATGGTAACACATTGTGCTGACCTACTGATGAAGAAGAGGGAGTATACCCCCATGGTGTTGGTAACACATTGTGCTGACCTACTGATGAAGAAGAGGGAGTATACCCCCATGGTGTTGGTAACACATTGTGCTGACCTACTGATGAAGAAGAGAGAGTATACCCCCATGGTGTTGGTAACACATTGTGCTGACCTATTGATGAAGAAGAGGGAGTATACCCCAATGGTGTTGGTAACACATTGTGCTGACCTACTGATGAAGAAGAGGGAGTATACCCACATAGTAATGGTAACACATTGTGCTGACCTACTGATGAAGAAGAGGGAGTATACCCCCATGGTGTTGGTAACACATTGTGCTGACCTACTGATGAAGAAGAGGGAGTATACCCCCATGGTGTTGGTAACACATTGTGCTGACCTACTGATGAAGAAGAGGGAGTATACCCACATAGTAATGGTAACACATTGTGCTGACCTACTGATGAAGAAGAGGGAGTATACCCACATAGTAATGGTTACACATTGTGCTGACCTACTGATGAAGAAGAGGGATATACCCACATAGTAATGGTAACACATTGTGCTGACCTACTGATGAAGAAGAGGGAGTATACCCACATAGTAATGGTAACACATTGTGCTGACCTACTGATGAAGAAGAGGGAGTATACCCACATAGTAATGGTAACACATTGTGCTGACCTACTGATGAAGAAGAGGGAGTATACCCACATAGTAATGGTAACACATTGTGCTGACCTACTGATGAAGAAGAGGGAGTATACCCCCATGGTGTTGGTAACACATTGTGCTGACCTACTGATGAAGAAGAGGGAGTATACCCCCATGGTGTTGGTAACACATTGTGCTAACCTACTGATGAAGAAGAGGGAGTATACCCACATAGTAATGGTAACACATTGTGCTGACCTACTGATGAAGAAGAGGGAGTATACCCACATAGTAATGGTAACACATTGTGCGGACCTACTGATGAAGAAGAGGGAGTATACCACCATGGTGTTGGTAACACATTGTGCTGACCTACTGATGAAGAAGAGGGAGTATACCCACATAGTAATGGTAACACATTGTGCTGACCTACTGATGAAGAAGAGGGAGTATACCCCCATGGTGTTGGTAACACATTGTGCTGACCTACTGATGAAGAAGAGGGAGTATACCCACATAGTAATGGTAACACATTGTGCTGACCTACTGATGAAGAAGAGGGAGTATACCCCCATGGTGTTGGTAACACATTGTGCTGACCTACTGATGAAGAAGAGGGAGTATACCCCCATGGTGTTGGTAACACATTGTGCTGACCTACTGATGAAAAGAGGGAGTATACCCCCATGGTGTTGGTAACACATTGTGCTGACCTACTGATGAAGAAGAGGGAGTATACCCCAATGGTGTTGGTAACACATTGTGCTGACCTACTGATGAAGAAGAGGGAGTATACCCCCATGGTGTTGGTAACACATTGTGCTGACCTACTGATGAAGAAGAGGGAGTATACCCCCATGGTGTTGGTAACACATTGTGCTGACTTACTGATGAAGAAGAGGGAGTATACCCCCATGGTGTTGGTAACACATTGTGCTGACCTACTGATGAAGAAGAGGGAGTATACCCACATAGTAATGGTAACACATTGTGCTGACCTACTGATGAAGAAGAGGGAGTATACCCACATAGTAATGGTAACACATTGTGCTGACCTACTGATGAAGAAGAGGGATATACCCACATAGTAATGGTAACACATTGTGCTGACCTACTGATGAAGAAGAGGGAGTATACCCACATAGTAATGGTAACACATTGTGCTGACCTACTGATGAAGAAGAGGGAGTATACCCACATAGTAATGGTAACACATTGTGCTGACCTACTGATGAAGAAGAGGGAGTATACCCACATAGTAATGGTAACACATTGTGCTGACCTACTGATGAAGAAGAGGGAGTATACCCCCATGGTGTTGGTAACACATTGTGCTGACCTACTGATGAAGAAGAGGGAGTATACCCCCATGGTGTTGGTAACACATTGTGCTAACCTACTGATGAAGAAGAGGGAGTATACCCACATAGTAATGGTAACACATTGTGCTGACCTACTGATGAAGAAGAGGGAGTATACCCACATAGTAATGGTAACACATTGTGCGGACCTACTGATGAAGAAGAGGGAGTATACCACCATGGTGTTGGTAACACATTGTGCTGACCTACTGATGAAGAAGAGGGAGTATACCCACATAGTAATGGTAACACATTGTGCTGACCTACTGATGAAGAAGAGGGAGTATACCCCCATGGTGTTGGTAACACATTGTGCTGACCTACTGATGAAGAAGAGGGAGTATACCCACATAGTAATGGTAACACATTGTGCTGACCTACTGATGAAGAAGAGGGAGTATACCCCCATGGTGTTGGTAACACATTGTGCTGACCTACTGATGAAGAAGAGGGAGTATACCCCCATGGTGTTGGTAACACATTGTGCTGACCTACTGATGAAGAAGAGGGAGTATACCCCCATGGTGTTGGTAACACATTGTGCTGACCTACTGATGAAGAAGAGGGAGTATACCCCAATGGTGTTGGTAACACATTGTGCTGACCTACTGATGAAGAAGAGGGAGTATACCCCCATGGTGTTGGTAACACATTGTGCTGACCTACTGATGAAGAAGAGGGAGTATACCCCCATGGTGTTGGTAACACATTGTGCTGACTTACTGATGAAGAAGAGGGAGTATACCCCCATGGTGTTGGTAACACATTGTGCTGACCTACTGATGAAGAAGAGGGAGTATACCCACATAGTAATGGTAACACATTGTGCTGACCTACTGATGAAGAAGAGGGAGTAAACCCACATAGTAATGGTAACACATTGTGCTGACCTACTGATGAAGAAGAGGGAGTATACCCACATAGTAATGGTAACACATTGTGCTGACCTACTGATGAAGAAGAGGGAGTATACCCACATGGTAATGGTAACACATTGTGCTGACCTACTGATGAAGAAGAGGGAGTATACCCCCATGGTGTTGGTAACACATTGTGCTGACCTACTGATGAAGAAGAGGGAGTATACCCACATAGTAATGGTAACACATTGTGCTGACCTACTGATGAAGAAGAGGGAGTATACCCACATAGTAATGGTAACACATTGTGCTGACCTACTGATGAAGAAGAGGGAGTATACCCACATAGTAATGGTAACACATTGTGCTGACCTACTGATGAAGAAGAGGGAGTATACCCCCATGGTGTTGGTAACACATTGTGCTGACCTACTGATGAAGAAGAGGGAGTATACCCCCATGGTGTTGGTAACACATTGTGCTGACCTACTGATGAAGAAGAGGGAGTATACCCACATAGTAATGGTAACACATTGTGCTGACCTACTGATGAAGAAGAGGGAGTATACCCACATAGTAATGGTAACACATTGTGCTGACCTACTGATGAAGAAGAGGGAGTATACCCCCATGGTGTTGGTAACACATTGTGCTGACCTACTGATGAAGAAGAGGGAGTATACCCACATAGTAATGGTAACACATTGTGCTGACCTACTGATGAAGAAGAGGAAGTATACCCACATAGTAATGGTAACACATTGTGCTGACCTACTGATGAAGAAGAAGGAGTATACCCCCATGGTGTTGGTAACACATTGTGCTGACCTACTGATGAAGAAGAGGGAGTATACCCCCATGGTGTTGGTAACACATTGTGCTGACCTACTGATGAAGAAGAGGGAGTATACCCCCATGGTGTTGGTAACACATTGTGCTGACCTACTGATGAAGAAGAGGGAGTATACCCCCATGGTGTTGGTAACACATTGTGCTGACCTACTGATGAAGAAGAGGGAGTATACCCCCATGGTGTTGGTAACACATTGTGCTGACCTACTGATGAAAGAGAGGGAGTATACCCACATAGTAATGGTAACACATTGTGCTGACCTACTGATGAAGAAAGGGGAGTATACCCCCATGGTGTTGGTAACACATTGTGCTGACCTACTGATGAAGAAGAGGGAGTATACCCCCATGGTGTTGGTAACACATTGTGCTGACCTACTTATGAAGAAGAGGGAGTATACCCACATGGTAATGGTAACACATTGTGCTGACCTACTGATGAAGAAGAGGGAGTATACCCCCATGGTGTTGGTAACACATTGTGCTGACCTACTGATGAAGAAGAGGGAGTATACCCACATAGTAATGGTAACACATTGTGCTGACCTACTGATGAAGAAGAAGGAGTATACCCCCATGGTGTTGGTAACACATTGTGCTGACCTACTGATGAAGAAGAGGGAGTATACCCCCATGGTGTTGGTAACACATTGTGCTGACCTACTGATGAAGAAGAGGGAGTATACCCACATAGTAATGGTAACACATTGTGCTGACCTACTGATGAAGAAGAGGGAGTATACCCCCATGGTGTTGGTAACACATTGTGCTGACCTACTGATGAAGAAGAGGGAGTATAGCCACATAGTAATGGTAACACATTGTGCTGACCTACTGATGAAGAAGAGGAAGTATACCCACATAGTAATGGTAACACATTGTGCTGACCTACTGATGAAGAAGAAGGAGTATACCCCCATGGTGTTGGTAACACATTGTGCTGACCTACTGATGAAGAAGAGGGAGTATACCCCCATGGTGTTGGTAACACATTGTGCTGACCTACTGATGAAGAAGAGGGAGTATACCCCCATGGTGTTGGTAACACATTGTGCTGACCTACTGATGAAGAAGAGGGAGTATACCCCCATGGTGTTGGTAACACATTGTGCTGACCTACTGATGAAGAAGAGGGAGTATACCCCCATGGTGTTGGTAACACATTGTGCTGACCTACTGATGAAAGAGAGGGAGTATACCCACATAGTAATGGTAACACATTGTGCTGACCTACTGATGAAGAAAGGGGAGTATACCCCCATGGTGTTGGTAACACATTGTGCTGACCTACTGATGAAGAAGAGGGAGTATACCCCCATGGTGTTGGTAACACATTGTGCTGACCTACTTATGAAGAAGAGGGAGTATACCCACATGGTAATGGTAACACATTGTGCTGACCTACTGATGAAGAAGAGGGAGTATACCCCCATGGTGTTGGTAACACATTGTGCTGACCTACTGATGAAGAAGAGGGAGTATACCCACATAGTAATGGTAACACATTGTGCTGACCTACTGATGAAGAAGAGGGAGTATACCCACATAGTAATGGTAACACATTGTGCTGACCTACTGATGAAGAAGAGGGAGTATACCCACATAGTAATGGTAACACATTGTGCTGACCTACTGATGAAGAAGAGGTAGTATACCCACATAGTAATGGTAACACATTGTGCTGACCTACTGATGAAGAAGAGGGAGTATACCCACATGGTGTTGGTAACACATTGTGCTGACCTACTGATGAAGAAGAGGGAGTATACCCCCATGGTGTTGGTAACACATTGTGCTGACCTACTGATGAAGAAGAGGGAGTATACCCCCATGGTGTTGGTAACACATTGTGCTGACCTACTGATGAAGAAGAGGGAGTATACCCCTATGGTGTTGGTAACACATTGTGCTGACCTACTGATGAAGAAGAGGGAGAAAACCCCCATGGTGTTGGTAACACATTGTGCTGACCTACTGATGAAGAAGAGGGAGTATACCCACATAGTAATGGTAACACATTGTGCTGACCTACTGATGAAGAAGAGGGAGTATACCCACATAGTAATGGTAACACATTGTGCTGACCTACTGATGAAGAAGAGGGAGTATACCCACATAGTAATGGTAACACATTGTGCTGACCTACTGATGAAGAAGAGGGAGTATACCCCCATGGTGTTGGTAACACATTGTGCTGACCTACTGATGAAGAAGAGGGAGTATACCCACAAAGTAATGGTAACACATTGTGCTGACCTACTGATGAAGAAGAGGGAGTATACCCACATAGTTATGGTAACACATTGTGCTGACCTATTGATGAAGAAGAGGGAGTATACCCACATAGTAATTGTAACACATTGTGCTGACTTACTGATGAAGAAGAGGGAGTTTACCCACATAGTAATGGTAACATATTGTGCTGACCTACTGATGAAGAAGAGGGAGTATACCCCCATGGTGTTGGTAACACATTGTGCTGACCTACTGATGAAGAAGAGGGAATATACCCACATAGTAATAATAACACATTGTGCTGACCTACTGATGAAAAAGAGTTAGTATACCCACATAGTAATGGTAACACATTGTGCTGACCTACTGATGAAGAAGAGGGAGTATACCCCCATGGTGTTGGTAACACATTGTGCTGACCTACTGATGAAGAAGAGGGAGTATACCCCCATGGTGTTGGTAACACATTGTGCTGACCTACTGATGAAGAAGAGGGAGTATACCCCCATGGTGTTGGTAACACATTGTGCTGACCTACTGATGAAATAGAGGGAGTATACCCACATAGTAATGGTAACACATTGTGCTGACCTACTGATGAAGAAGAGGGAGTATACCCACATAGTAATGGTAACACATTGTGCTGACCTACTGATGAAGAAGAGGGAGTATACCCACATAGTAATGGTAACACATTGTGCTGACCTACTGATGAAGAAGAGGGAGTATACCCCCATGGTGTTGGTAACACATTGTGCTGACCTACTGATGAAGAAGAGGGAGTATACCCCCATGGTGTTGGTAACACATTGTGCTGACCTACTGATGAAGAAGAGGGAGTATACCCACATAGTAATGGTAACACATTGTGCTGACCTACTGATGAAGAAGAGGGAGTATACCCACATAGTAATGGTAACATATTGTGCTGACCTACTGATGAAGAAGAGGGAGTATACCCCCATGGTGTTGGTAACACATTGTGCTGAACTACTGATGAAGAAGAGGGAATATACCCACATAGTAATAATAACACATTGTGCTGACCTACTGATGAAAAAGAGTTAGTATACCCACATAGTAATGGTAACACATTGTGCTGACCTACTGATGAAGAAGAGGGAGTATACCCCCATGGTGTTGGTAACACATTGTGCTGACCTACTGATGAAGAAGAGGGAGTATACCCACATAGTAATGGTAACACATTGTGCTGACCTACTGATGAAGAAGAGGGAGTATACCCACATAGTAATGGTAACACATTGTGCTGACCTACTGATGAAGAAGAGGGAGTATACCCCCATGGTGTTGGTAACACATTGTGCTGACCTACTGATGAAGAAGAGGGAGTATACCCCCATGGTGTTGGTAACACATTGTGCTGACCTACTGATGAAGAAGAGGGAGTATACCCACATAGTAATGGTAACACATTGTACTGACCTACTGATGAAGAAGAGGGAGTATACCCACATAGTAATGGTAAAACATTGTGCTGACCTACTGATGAAGAAGAGGGAGTATACCCCCATGGTGTTGGTAACACATTGTGCTGACCTACTGATGAAGAAGAGGGAGTATACCCACATAGTAATGGTAACACATTGTGCTGACCTACTGATGAAGAAGAGGGAGTATACCCCCATGGTGTTGGCAACACATTGTGCTGACCTACTGATGAAGAAGAGGGAGTATACCCCCATGGTGTTGGTAACACATTGTGCTGACCTACTGAAGAAGAAGAGGGAGTATACCCACATAGTAATGGTAACACATTGTGCTGACCTACTGATGAAGAAGAGGGAGTATACCCCCATGGTGTTGGTAACACATTGTGCTGACCTACTGATGAAGAAGAGGGAGTATACCCACATAGTAATGGTAACACATTGTGCTGACCTACTGATGAAGAAGAGGGAGTATACCCCCATGGCGTTGGTAACACATTGTGCTGACCTACTGATGAAGAAGAGGGAGTATACCCCCATGGTGTTGGTAACACATTGTGCTGACCTACTGATGAAGAAGAGGGAGTATACCCCCATGGTGTTGGTAACACATTGTGCTGACCTACTGATGAAGAAGAGGGAGTATACCCCCATGGTGTTGGTAACACATTGTGCTGACCTACTGATGAAGAAGAGGGAGTATACCCCCATGGTGTTGGTAACACATTGTGCTGACCTAATGATGAAGAAGAGGGAGTATACCCACATAGTAATAGTAACACATTGTGCTGACCTACTGATGAAGAAGAGGGAGTATACCCACATAGTAATGGTAACACATTGTGCTGACCTACTGATGAAGAAGAGGGAGTATACCCACATAGTAATGGTAACACATTGTGCTGACCTACTGATGAAGAAGAGGGAGTATACCCACATGGTAAAGGTAACACATTGTGCTGAGCTACTGATGAAGAAGAGGGAGTATACCCCCTAGGTGTTGGTAACACATTGTGCTGACCTACTGATTAAGAAGAGGGAGTATACCCACATAGTAATGGTAACACATTGTGCTGACCTACTGATGAAGAAGAGGTAGTATACCCACATAGTAATGGTAACAAATTGTGCTGACCTACTGATGAAGAAGAGGGAGTATACCCACATGGTGTTGGTAACACATTGTGCTGACCTACTGATGAAGAAGAGGGAGTATACCCCCATGGTGTTGGTAACACATTGTGCTGACCTACTGATGAAGAAGAGGGAGTATACCCCCATGGTGTTGGTAACACATTGTGCTGACCTACTGATGAAGAAGAGGGAGTATACCCACATAGTAATGGTAACACATTGTACTGACCTACTGATGAAGAAGAGGGAGTATACCCACATAGTAATGGTAACACATTGTGCTGACCTACTGATGAAGAAGAGGGAGTATACCCCCATGGTGTTGGTAACACATTGTGCTGACCTACTGATGAAGAAGAGGGAGTATACCCACATAGTAATGGTAACACATTGTGCTGACCTACTGATGAAGAAGAGGGAGTATACCCCCATGGTGTTGGTAACACATTGTGCTGACCTACTGATGAAGAAGAGGGAGTATACCCCCATGGTGTTGGTAACACATTGTGCTGACCTACTGAAGAAGAAGAGGGAGTATACCCACATAGTAATGGTAACACATTGTGCTGACCTACTGATGAAGAAGAGGGAGTATACCCCCATGGTGTTGGTAACACATTGTGCTGACCTACTGATGAAGAAGAGGGAGTATACCCACATAGTAATGGTAACACATTGTGCTGACCTACTGATGAAGAAGAGGGAGTATACCCCCATGGCGTTGGTAACACATTGTGCTGACCTACTGATGAAGAAGAGGGAGTATACCCCCATGGTGTTGGTAACACATTGTGCTGACCTACTGATGAAGAAGAGGGAGTATACCCCCATGGTGTTGGTAACACATTGTGCTGACCTACTGATGAAGAAGAGGGAGTATACCCCCATGGTGTTGGTAACACATTGTGCTGACCTACTGATGAAGAAGAGGGAGTATACCCCCATGGTGTTGGTAACACATTGTGCTGACCTAATGATGAAGAAGAGGGAGTATACCCACATAGTAATAGTAACACATTGTGCTGACCTACTGATGAAGAAGAGGGAGTATACCCACATAGTAATGGTAACACATTGTGCTGACCTACTGATGAAGAAGAGGGAGTATACCCACATAGTAATGGTAACACATTGTGCTGACCTACTGATGAAGAAGAGGGAGTATACCCACATGGTAATGGTAACACATTGTGCTGAGCTACTGATGAAGAAGAGGGAGTATACCCACATGGTGTTGGTAACACATTGTGCTGACCTACTGATGAAGAAGAGGGAGTATACCCCCATGGTGTTGGTAACACATTGTGCTGACCTACTGATGAAGAAGAGGGAGTATACCCCCATGGTGTTGGTAACACATTGTGCTGACCTACTGATGAAGAAGAGGGAGTATACCCCCATGGTGTTGGTAACACATTGTGCTGACCTACTGATGAAGAAGAGGGAGTATACCCCCATGGTGTTGGTAACACATTGTGCTGACCTACTGATGAAAGAGAGGGAGTATACCCACATAGTAATGGTAACACATTGTGCTGACCTACTGATGAAGAAAGGGGAGTATACCCCCATGGTGTTGGTAACACATTGTGCTGACCTACTGATGAAGAAGAGGGAGTATACCCCCATGGTGTTGGTAACACATTGTGCTGACCTACTTATGAAGAAGAGGGAGTATACCCACATGGTAATGGTAACACATTGTGCTGACCTACTGATGAAGAAGAGGGAGTATACCCCCATGGTGTTGGTAACACATTGTGCTGACCTACTGATGAAGAAGAGGGAGTATACCCACATAGTAATGGTAACACATTGTGCTGACCTACTGATGAAGAAGAGGGAGTATACCCACATAGTAATGGTAACACATTGTGCTGACCTACTGATGAAGAAGAGGGAGTATACCCACATAGTAATGGTAACACATTGTGCTGACCTACTGATGAAGAAGAGGTAGTATACCCACATAGTAATGGTAACACATTGTGCTGACCTACTGATGAAGAAGAGGGAGTATACCCACATGGTGTTGGTAACACATTGTGCTGACCTACTGATGAAGAAGAGGGAGTATACCCCCATGGTGTTGGTAACACATTGTGCTGACCTACTGATGAAGAAGAGGGAGTATACCCCCATGGTGTTGGTAACACATTGTGCTGACCTACTGATGAAGAAGAGGGAGTATACCCCTATGGTGTTGGTAACACATTGTGCTGACCTACTGATGAAGAAGAGGGAGAAAACCCCCATGGTGTTGGTAACACATTGTGCTGACCTACTGATGAAGAAGAGGGAGTATACCCACATAGTAATGGTAACACATTGTGCTGACCTACTGATGAAGAAGAGGGAGTATACCCACATAGTAATGGTAACACATTGTGCTGACCTACTGATGAAGAAGAGGGAGTATACCCACATAGTAATGGTAACACATTGTGCTGACCTACTGATGAAGAAGAGGGAGTATACCCCCATGGTGTTGGTAACACATTGTGCTGACCTACTGATGAAGAAGAGGGAGTATACCCACAAAGTAATGGTAACACATTGTGCTGACCTACTGATGAAGAAGAGGGAGTATACCCACATAGTTATGGTAACACATTGTGCTGACCTATTGATGAAGAAGAGGGAGTATACCCACATAGTAATTGTAACACATTGTGCTGACTTACTGATGAAGAAGAGGGAGTTTACCCACATAGTAATGGTAACATATTGTGCTGACCTACTGATGAAGAAGAGGGAGTATACCCCCATGGTGTTGGTAACACATTGTGCTGACCTACTGATGAAGAAGAGGGAATATACCCACATAGTAATAATAACACATTGTGCTGACCTACTGATGAAAAAGAGTTAGTATACCCACATAGTAATGGTAACACATTGTGCTGACCTACTGATGAAGAAGAGGGAGTATACCCCCATGGTGTTGGTAACACATTGTGCTGACCTACTGATGAAGAAGAGGGAGTATACCCCCATGGTGTTGGTAACACATTGTGCTGACCTACTGATGAAGAAGAGGGAGTATACCCCCATGGTGTTGGTAACACATTGTGCTGACCTACTGATGAAATAGAGGGAGTATACCCACATAGTAATGGTAACACATTGTGCTGACCTACTGATGAAGAAGAGGGAGTATACCCACATAGTAATGGTAACACATTGTGCTGACCTACTGATGAAGAAGAGGGAGTATACCCACATAGTAATGGTAACACATTGTGCTGACCTACTGATGAAGAAGAGGGAGTATACCCCCATGGTGTTGGTAACACATTGTGCTGACCTACTGATGAAGAAGAGGGAGTATACCCCCATGGTGTTGGTAACACATTGTGCTGACCTACTGATGAAGAAGAGGGAGTATACCCACATAGTAATGGTAACACATTGTGCTGACCTACTGATGAAGAAGAGGGAGTATACCCACATAGTAATGGTAACATATTGTGCTGACCTACTGATGAAGAAGAGGGAGTATACCCCCATGGTGTTGGTAACACATTGTGCTGAACTACTGATGAAGAAGAGGGAATATACCCACATAGTAATAATAACACATTGTGCTGACCTACTGATGAAAAAGAGTTAGTATACCCACATAGTAATGGTAACACATTGTGCTGACCTACTGATGAAGAAGAGGGAGTATACCCCCATGGTGTTGGTAACACATTGTGCTGACCTACTGATGAAGAAGAGGGAGTATACCCACATAGTAATGGTAACACATTGTGCTGACCTACTGATGAAGAAGAGGGAGTATACCCACATAGTAATGGTAACACATTGTGCTGACCTACTGATGAAGAAGAGGGAGTATACCCCCATGGTGTTGGTAACACATTGTGCTGACCTACTGATGAAGAAGAGGGAGTATACCCCCATGGTGTTGGTAACACATTGTGCTGACCTACTGATGAAGAAGAGGGAGTATACCCACATAGTAATGGTAACACATTGTACTGACCTACTGATGAAGAAGAGGGAGTATACCCACATAGTAATGGTAAAACATTGTGCTGACCTACTGATGAAGAAGAGGGAGTATACCCCCATGGTGTTGGTAACACATTGTGCTGACCTACTGATGAAGAAGAGGGAGTATACCCACATAGTAATGGTAACACATTGTGCTGACCTACTGATGAAGAAGAGGGAGTATACCCCCATGGTGTTGGCAACACATTGTGCTGACCTACTGATGAAGAAGAGGGAGTATACCCCCATGGTGTTGGTAACACATTGTGCTGACCTACTGAAGAAGAAGAGGGAGTATACCCACATAGTAATGGTAACACATTGTGCTGACCTACTGATGAAGAAGAGGGAGTATACCCCCATGGTGTTGGTAACACATTGTGCTGACCTACTGATGAAGAAGAGGGAGTATACCCACATAGTAATGGTAACACATTGTGCTGACCTACTGATGAAGAAGAGGGAGTATACCCCCATGGCGTTGGTAACACATTGTGCTGACCTACTGATGAAGAAGAGGGAGTATACCCCCATGGTGTTGGTAACACATTGTGCTGACCTACTGATGAAGAAGAGGGAGTATACCCCCATGGTGTTGGTAACACATTGTGCTGACCTACTGATGAAGAAGAGGGAGTATACCCCCATGGTGTTGGTAACACATTGTGCTGACCTACTGATGAAGAAGAGGGAGTATACCCCCATGGTGTTGGTAACACATTGTGCTGACCTAATGATGAAGAAGAGGGAGTATACCCACATAGTAATAGTAACACATTGTGCTGACCTACTGATGAAGAAGAGGGAGTATACCCACATAGTAATGGTAACACATTGTGCTGACCTACTGATGAAGAAGAGGGAGTATACCCACATAGTAATGGTAACACATTGTGCTGACCTACTGATGAAGAAGAGGGAGTATACCCACATGGTAAAGGTAACACATTGTGCTGAGCTACTGATGAAGAAGAGGGAGTATACCCCCTAGGTGTTGGTAACACATTGTGCTGACCTACTGATTAAGAAGAGGGAGTATACCCACATAGTAATGGTAACACATTGTGCTGACCTACTGATGAAGAAGAGGTAGTATACCCACATAGTAATGGTAACAAATTGTGCTGACCTACTGATGAAGAAGAGGGAGTATACCCACATGGTGTTGGTAACACATTGTGCTGACCTACTGATGAAGAAGAGGGAGTATACCCCCATGGTGTTGGTAACACATTGTGCTGACCTACTGATGAAGAAGAGGGAGTATACCCCCATGGTGTTGGTAACACATTGTGCTGACCTACTGATGAAGAAGAGGGAGTATACCCACATAGTAATGGTAACACATTGTACTGACCTACTGATGAAGAAGAGGGAGTATACCCACATAGTAATGGTAACACATTGTGCTGACCTACTGATGAAGAAGAGGGAGTATACCCCCATGGTGTTGGTAACACATTGTGCTGACCTACTGATGAAGAAGAGGGAGTATACCCACATAGTAATGGTAACACATTGTGCTGACCTACTGATGAAGAAGAGGGAGTATACCCCCATGGTGTTGGTAACACATTGTGCTGACCTACTGATGAAGAAGAGGGAGTATACCCCCATGGTGTTGGTAACACATTGTGCTGACCTACTGAAGAAGAAGAGGGAGTATACCCACATAGTAATGGTAACACATTGTGCTGACCTACTGATGAAGAAGAGGGAGTATACCCCCATGGTGTTGGTAACACATTGTGCTGACCTACTGATGAAGAAGAGGGAGTATACCCACATAGTAATGGTAACACATTGTGCTGACCTACTGATGAAGAAGAGGGAGTATACCCCCATGGCGTTGGTAACACATTGTGCTGACCTACTGATGAAGAAGAGGGAGTATACCCCCATGGTGTTGGTAACACATTGTGCTGACCTACTGATGAAGAAGAGGGAGTATACCCCCATGGTGTTGGTAACACATTGTGCTGACCTACTGATGAAGAAGAGGGAGTATACCCCCATGGTGTTGGTAACACATTGTGCTGACCTACTGATGAAGAAGAGGGAGTATACCCCCATGGTGTTGGTAACACATTGTGCTGACCTAATGATGAAGAAGAGGGAGTATACCCACATAGTAATAGTAACACATTGTGCTGACCTACTGATGAAGAAGAGGGAGTATACCCACATAGTAATGGTAACACATTGTGCTGACCTACTGATGAAGAAGAGGGAGTATACCCACATAGTAATGGTAACACATTGTGCTGACCTACTGATGAAGAAGAGGGAGTATACCCACATGGTAATGGTAACACATTGTGCTGAGCTACTGATGAAGAAGAGGGAGTATACCCCCTAGGTGTTGGTAACACATTGTGCTGACCTACTGATTAAGAAGAGGGAGTATACCCACATAGTAATGGTAACACATTGTGCTGACCTACTGATGAAGAAGAGGTAGTATACCCACATAGTAATGGTAACAAATTGTGCTGACCTACTGATGAAGAAGAGGGAGTATACCCACATGGTGTTGGTAACACATTGTGCTGACCTACTGATGAAGAAGAGGGAGTATACCCCCATGGTGTTGGTAACACATTGTGCTGACCTACTGATGAAGAAGAGGGAGTATACCCCCATGGTGTTGGTAACACATTGTGCTGACCTACTGATGAAGAAGAGGGAGTATACCCCTATGGTGTTGGTAACACATTGTGCTGACCTACTGATGAAGAAGAGGGAGTATACCCCCATGGTGTTGGTAACACATTGTGCTGACCTACTGATGAAGAAGAGGGAGTATACCCACATAGTAATGGTAACACATTGTGCTGACCTACTGATGAAGAAGAGGGAGTATACCCACATAGTAATGGTAACACATTGTGCTGACCTACTGATGAAGAAGAGGGAGTATACCCACATAGTAATGGTAACACATTGTGCTGACCTACTGATGAAGAAGAGGGAGTATACCCCCATGGTGTTGGTAACACATTGTGCTGACCTACTGATGAAGAAGAGGGAGTATACCCACATAGTAATGGTAACACATTGTGCTGACCTACTGATGAAGAAGAGGGAGTATACCCACATAGTAATGGTAACACATTGTGCTGACCTATTGATGAAGAAGAGGGAGTATACCCACATAGTAATGGTAACACATTGTGCTGACCTACTGATGAAGAAGAGGGAGTATACCCCCATGGTGTTGGTAACACATTGTGCTGACCTACTGATGAAGAAGAGGGAGTATACCCCCATGGTGTTGGTAACACATTGTGCTGACCTACTGATGAAGAAGAGGGAGTATACCCCCATGGTGTTGGTAACACATTGTGCTGACCTACTGATGAAAAAGGATTAGTATACCCACATAGTAATGGTAACACATTGTGCTGACCTACTGATGAAGAAGAGGGAGTATACCCCCATGGTGTTGGTAACACATTGTGCTGACCTACTGATGAAGAAGAGGGAGTATACCCCCATGGTGTTGGTAACACATTGTGCTGACCTACTGATGAAGAAGAGGGAGTATACCCCCATGGTGTTGGTAACACATTGTGCTGACCTACTGATGAAGAAGAGGGAGTATACCCACATAGTAATGGTAACACATTGTGCTGACCTACTGATGAAGAAGAGGGAGTATACCCACATAGTAATGGTAACACATTGTGCTGACCTACTGATGAAGAAGAGGGAGTATACCCACATAGTAATGGTAACACATTGTGCTGACCTACTGATGAAGAAGAGGGAGTATACCCCCATGGTGTTGGTAACACATTGTGCTGACCTACTGATGAAGAAGAGGGAGTATACCCCCATGGTGTTGGTAACACATTGTGCTGACCTACTGATGAAGAAGAGGGAGTATACCCACATAGTAATGGTAACACATTGTGCTGACCTACTGATGAAGAAGAGGGAGTATACCCACATAGTAATGGTAACACATTGTGCTGACCTATTGATGAAGAAGAGGGAGTATACCCACATAGTAATGGTAACACATTGTGCTGACTTACTGATGAAGAAGAGGGAGTATACCCACATAGTAATGGTAACATATTGTGCTGACCTACTGATGAAGAAGAGGGAGTATACCCCCATGGTGTTGGTAACACATTGTGCTGACCTACTGATGAAGAAGAGGGAATATACCCACATAGTAATAATAACACATTGTGCTGACCTACATATGAAAAAGAGTTAGTATACCCACATAGTAATGGTAACACATTGTGCTGACCTACTGATGAAGAAGAGGGAGTATACCCCCATGGTATTGGTAACACATTGTGCTGACCTACTGATGAAGAAGAGGGAGTATACCCACATAGTAATGGTAACACATTGTGCTGACCTACTGATGAAGAAGAGGGAGTATACCCACATAGTAATGGTAACACATTGTGCTGACCTACTGATGAAGAAGAGGGAGTATACCCCCATGGTGTTGGTAACACATTGTGCTGACCTACTGATGAAGAAGAGGGAGTATACCCCCATGGTGTTGGTAACACATTGTGCTGACCTACTGATGAAGAAGAGGGAGTATACCCACATAGTAATGGTAACACATTGTACTGACCTACTGATGAAGAAGAGGGAGTATACCCACATAGTAATGGTAACACATTGTGCTGACCTACTGATGAAGAAGAGGGAGTATACCCCCATGGTGTTGGTAACACATTGTGCTGACCTACTGATGAAGAAGAGGGAGTATACCCACATAGTAATGGTAACACATTGTGCTGACCTACTGGTGAAGAAGAGGGAGTATACCCCCATGGTGTTGGTAACACATTGTGCTGACCTACTGATGAAGAAGAGGGAGTATACCCCCATGGTGTTGGTAACACATTGTGCTGACCTACTGAAGAAGAAGAGGGAGTATACCCACATAGTAATGGTAACACATTGTGCTGACCTACTGATGAAGAAGAGGGAGTATACCCCCATGGTGTTGGTAACACATTGTGCTGACCTACTGATGAAGAAGAGGGAGTATACCCACATAGTAATGGTAACACATTGTGCTGACCTACTGATGAAGAAGAGGGAGTATACCCCCATGGTGTTGGTAACACATTGTGCTGACCTACTGATGAAGAAGAGGGAGTATACCCCCATGGTGTTGGTAACACATTGTGCTGACCTACTGATGAAGAAGAGGGAGTATACCCCCATGGTGTTGGTAACACATTGTGCTGACCTACTGATGAAGAAGAGGGAGTATACCCCCATGGTGTTGGTAACACATTGTGCTGACCTACTGATGAAGAAGAGGGAGTATACCCCCATGGTGTTGGTAACACATTGTGCTGACCTAATGATGAAGAAGAGGGAGTATACCCACATAGTAATAGTAACACATTGTGCTGACCTACTGATGAAGAAGAGGGAGTATACCCACATAGTAATGGTAACACATTGTGCTGACCTACTGATGAAGAAGAGGGAGTATACCCACATAGTAATGGTAACACATTGTGCTGACCTACTGATGAAGAAGAGGGAGTATACCCACATGGTAATGGTAACACATTGTGCTGAGCTACTGATGAAGAAGAGGGAGTATACCCCCATGGTGTTGGTAACACATTGTGCTGACCTACTGATGAAGAAGAGGGAGTATACCCACATAGTAATGGTAACACATTGTGCTGACCTACTGATGAAGAAGAGGGAGTATACCCACATAGTAATGGTAACACATTGTGCTGACCTACTGATGAAGAAGAGGGAGTATACCCACATAGTAATGGTAACACATTGTGCTGACCTACTGATGAAGAAGAGGGAGTATACCCCCATGGTGTTGGTAACACATTGTGCTGACCTACTGATGAAGAAGAGGGAGTATACCCCCATGGTGTTGGTAACACATTGTGCTGACCTACTGATGAAGAAGAGGGAGTATACCCACATAGTAATGGTAACACATTGTGCTGACCTACTGATGAAGAAGAGGGAGTATACCCACATAGTAATGGTAACACATTGTGCTGACCTACTGATGAAGAAGAGGGAGTATACCCCCATGGTGTTGGTAACACATTGTGCTGACCTACTGATGAAGAAGAGGGAGTATACCCCCATGGTGTTGGTAACACATTGTGCTGACCTACTGATGAAGAAGAGGGAGTATACCCCCATGGTGTTGGTAACACATTGTGCTGACCTACTGATGAAGAAGAGGGAGTATACCCCCATGGTGTTGGTAACACATTGTGCTGACCTACTAATGAAAGAGAGGGAGTATACCCACATAGTAATGGTAAAACATTGTGCTGACCTACTGATGAAGAAGAGTGAGTATACCCACATGGTGTTGGTAACACATTGTGCTGACCTACTGATGAAGAAGAGGGAGTATACCCCCATGGTGTTGGTAACACATTGTGCTGACCTACTTATGAAGAAGAGGGAGTATACCCACATGGTAATGGTAACACATTATGCTGACCTACTGATGAAGAAGAGGGAGTATACCCCCATGGTGTTGGTAACACATTGTGCTGACCTACTGATGAAGAAGAGGGAGTATACCCACATAGTAATGGTAACACATTGTGCTGACCTACTGATGAAGAAGAGGGAGTATACCCACATAGTAATGGTAACACATTGTGCTGACCTACTGATGAAGAAGAGGGAGTATACCCACATAGTAATGGTAACACATTGTGCTGACCTACTGATGAAGAAGAGGTAGTATACCCACATAGTAATGGTAACACATTGTGCTGACCTACTGATGAAGAAGAGGGAGTATACCCCCATGGTGTTGGTAACACATTGTGCTGACCTACTGATGAAGAAGAGGAAATATACCCACATAGTAATAATAACACATTGTGCTGACCTACTGATGAAAAAGAGTTAGTATACCCACATAGTAATTGTAACACATTGTGCTGACCTACTGATGCAGAAGAGGGAGTATACCCCCATGGTGTTGGTAACACATTGTGCTGACCTACTGATGAAGAAGAGGGAGTATACCCACATAGTAATGGTAACACATTGTGCTGACCTACTGATGAAGAAGAGGGAGTATACCCACATAGTAATGGTAACACATTGTGCTGACCTACTGATGAAGAAGAGGGAGTATACCCCCATGGTGTTGGTAACACATTGTGCTGACCTACTGATGAAGAAGAGGGAGTATACCCCCATGGTGTTGGTAACACATTGTGCTGACCTACTGATGAAGAAGAGGGAGTATACCCACATAGTAATGGTAACACATTGTACTGACCTACTGATGAAGAAGAGGGAGTATACCCACATAGTAATGGTAACACATTGTGCTGACCTACTGATGAAGAAGAGGGAGTATACCCCCATGGTGTTGGTAACACATTGTGCTGACCTACTGATGAAGAAGAGGGAGTATACCCACATAGTAATGGTAACACATTGTGCTGACCTACTGATGAAGAAGAGGGAGTATACCCCCATGGTGTTGGTAACACATTGTGCTGACCTACTGATGAAGAAGAGGGAGTATACCCCCATGGTGTTGGTAACACATTGTGCTGACCTACTGATGAAGAAGAGGGAGTATACCCACATAGTAATGGTAACACATTGTGCTGACCTACTGATGAAGAAGAGGGAGTATACCCACATAGTAATGGTAACACATTGTGCTGACCTACTGATGAAGAAGAGGGAGTATACCCCCATGGTGTTGGTAACACATTGTGCTGACCTACTGATGAAGAAGAGGGAGTATACCCCCATGGTGTTGGTAACACATTGTGCTGACCTACTGATGAAGAAGAGGGAGTATACCCCCATGGTGTTGGTAACACATTGTGCTGACCTACTGATGAAGAAGAGGGAGTATACCCCCATGGTGTTGGTAACACATTGTGCTGACCTACTGATGAAGAAGAGGGAGTATACCCCCATGGTGTTGGTAACACATTGTGCTGACCTACTGATGAAGATGAGGGAGTATACCCCCATGGTGTTGGTAACACATTGAGCTGACCTAATGATGAAGAAGAGGGAGTATACCCACATAGTAATAGTAACACATTGTGCTGACCTACTGATGAAGAAGAGGGAGTATACCCACATAGTAATGGTAACACATTGTGCTGACCTACTGATGAAGAAGAGCGCGTATACCCACATAGTAATGGTAACACATTGTGCTGACCTACTGATGAAGAAGAGGGAGTATACCCACATGGTAATGGTAACACATTGTGCTGACCTACTGATGAAGAAGAGGGAGTATACCCCCATGGTGTTGGTAACACATTGTGCTGACCTACTGATGAAGAAGAGGGAGTATACCCACATAGTAATGGTAACACATTGTGCTGACCTACTGATGAAGAAGAGGGAGTATACCCACATAGTAATGGTAACACATTGTGCTGACCTACTGATGAAGAAGAGGGAGTATACCCACATAGTAATGGTAACACATTGTGCTGACCTACTGATGAAGAAGAGGGAGTATACCCCCATGGTGTTGGTAACACATTGTGCTGACCTACTGATGAAGAAGAGGGAGTATACCCCCATGGTGTTGGTAACACATTGTGCTGACCTACTGATGAAGAAGAGGGAGTATACCCACATAGTAATGGTAACACATTGTGCTGACCTACTGATGAAGAAGAGGAAGTATACCCACATAGTAATGGTAACACATTGTGCTGACCTACTGATGAAGAAGAAGGAGTATACCCCCATGGTGTTGGTAACACATTGTGCTGACCTACTGATGAAGAAGAGGGAGTATACCCCCATGGTGTTGGTAACACATTGTGCTGACCTACTGATGAAGAAGAGGGAGTATACCCCCATGGTGTTGGTAACACATTGTGCTGACCTACTGATGAAGAAGAGGGAGTATACCCCCATGGTGTTGGTAACACATTGTGCTGACCTACTGATGAAAGAGAGGGAGTATACCCACATAGTAATGGTAACTCATTGTGCTGACCTACTGATGAAGAAGAGGGAGTATACCCCCATGGTGTTGGTAACACATTGTGCTGACCTACTGATGAAGAAGAGGGAGTATACCCCCATGGTGTTGGTAACACATTGTGCTGACCTACTTATGAAGAAGAGGGAGTATACCCACATGGTAATGGTAACACATTGTGCTGACCTACTGATGAAGAAGAGGGAGTATACCCCCATGGTGTTGGTAACACATTGTGCTGACCTACTGATGAAGAAGAGGGAGTATACCCACATAGTAATGGTAACACATTGTGCTGACCTACTGATGAAGAAGAGAGTGTATACCCACATAGTAATGGTAACACATTGTGCTGACCTACTGATGAAGAAGAGGGAGTATACCCACATAGTAATGGTAACACATTGTGCTGACCTACTGATGAAGAAGAGGTAGTATACCCACATAGTAATGGTAACACATTGTGCTGACCTACTGATGAAGAAGAGGGAGTATACCCACATAGTAATGGTAACACATTGTGCTGACCTACTGATGAAGAAGAGGGAGTATACCCACATGGTAATGGTAACACATTGTGCTGACCTACTGATGAAGAAGAGGGAGTATACCCCCATGGTGTTGGTAACACATTGTGCTGACCTACTGATGAAGAAGAGGGAGTATACCCACATAGTAATGGTAACACATTGTGCTGACCTACTGATGAAGAAGAGGGAGTATACCCACATAGTAATGGTAACACATTGTGCTGACCTACTGATGAAGAAGAGGGAGTATACCCACATAGTAATGGTAACACATTGTGCTGACCTACTGATGAAGAAGAGGGAGTATACCCCCATGGTGTTGGTAACACATTGTGCTGACCTACTGATGAAGAAGAGGGAGTATACCCACATAGTAATGGTAACACATTGTACTGACCTACTGATGAAGAAGAGGGAGTATACCCACATAGTAATGGTAACACATTGTGCTGACCTACTGATGAAGAAGAGGGAGTATACCCCCATGGTGTTGGTAACACATTGTGCTGACCTACTGATGAAGAAGAGGGAGTATACCCACATAGTAATGGTAACACATTGTGCTGACCTACTGGTGAAGAAGAGGGAGTATACCCCCATGGTGTTGGTAACACATTGTGCTGACCTACTGATGAAGAAGAGGGAGTATACCCCCATGGTGTTGGTAACACATTGTGCTGACCTACTGAAGAAGAAGAGGGAGTATACCCACATAGTAATGGTAACACATTGTGCTGACCTACTGATGAAGAAGAGGGAGTATACCCCCATGGTGTTGGTAACACATTGTGCTGACCTACTGATGAAGAAGAGGGAGTATACCCACATAGTAATGGTAACACATTGTGCTGACCTACTGATGAAGAAGAGGGAGTATACCCCCATGGTGTTGGTAACACATTGTGCTGACCTACTGATGAAGAAGAGGGAGTATACCCCCATGGTGTTGGTAACACATTGTGCTGACCTACTGATGAAGAAGAGGGAGTATACCCCCATGGTGTTGGTAACACATTGTGCTGACCTACTGATGAAGAAGAGGGAGTATACCCCCATGGTGTTGGTAACACATTGTGCTGACCTACTGATGAAGAAGAGGGAGTATACCCCCATGGTGTTGGTAACACATTGTGCTGACCTAATGATGAAGAAGAGGGAGTATACCCACATAGTAATAGTAACACATTGTGCTGACCTACTGATGAAGAAGAGGGAGTATACCCACATAGTAATGGTAACACATTGTGCTGACCTACTGATGAAGAAGAGGGAGTATACCCACATAGTAATGGTAACACATTGTGCTGACCTACTGATGAAGAAGAGGGAGTATACCCACATGGTAATGGTAACACATTGTGCTGAGCTACTGATGAAGAAGAGGGAGTATACCCCCATGGTGTTGGTAACACATTGTGCTGACCTACTGATGAAGAAGAGGGAGTATACCCACATAGTAATGGTAACACATTGTGCTGACCTACTGATGAAGAAGAGGGAGTATACCCACATAGTAATGGTAACACATTGTGCTGACCTACTGATGAAGAAGAGGGAGTATACCCACATAGTAATGGTAACACATTGTGCTGACCTACTGATGAAGAAGAGGGAGTATACCCCCATGGTGTTGGTAACACATTGTGCTGACCTACTGATGAAGAAGAGGGAGTATACCCCCATGGTGTTGGTAACACATTGTGCTGACCTACTGATGAAGAAGAGGGAGTATACCCACATAGTAATGGTAACACATTGTGCTGACCTACTGATGAAGAAGAGGGAGTATACCCACATAGTAATGGTAACACATTGTGCTGACCTACTGATGAAGAAGAGGGAGTATACCCCCATGGTGTTGGTAACACATTGTGCTGACCTACTGATGAAGAAGAGGGAGTATACCCCCATGGTGTTGGTAACACATTGTGCTGACCTACTGATGAAGAAGAGGGAGTATACCCCCATGGTGTTGGTAACACATTGTGCTGACCTACTGATGAAGAAGAGGGAGTATACCCCCATGGTGTTGGTAACACATTGTGCTGACCTACTAATGAAAGAGAGGGAGTATACCCACATAGTAATGGTAAAACATTGTGCTGACCTACTGATGAAGAAGAGTGAGTATACCCACATGGTGTTGGTAACACATTGTGCTGACCTACTGATGAAGAAGAGGGAGTATACCCCCATGGTGTTGGTAACACATTGTGCTGACCTACTTATGAAGAAGAGGGAGTATACCCACATGGTAATGGTAACACATTATGCTGACCTACTGATGAAGAAGAGGGAGTATACCCCCATGGTGTTGGTAACACATTGTGCTGACCTACTGATGAAGAAGAGGGAGTATACCCACATAGTAATGGTAACACATTGTGCTGACCTACTGATGAAGAAGAGGGAGTATACCCACATAGTAATGGTAACACATTGTGCTGACCTACTGATGAAGAAGAGGGAGTATACCCACATAGTAATGGTAACACATTGTGCTGACCTACTGATGAAGAAGAGGTAGTATACCCACATAGTAATGGTAACACATTGTGCTGACCTACTGATGAAGAAGAGGGAGTATACCCCCATGGTGTTGGTAACACATTGTGCTGACCTACTGATGAAGAAAAGGAAATATACCCACATAGTAATAATAACACATTGTGCTGACCTACTGATGAAAAAGAGTTAGTATACCCACATAGTAATTGTAACACATTGTGCTGACCTACTGATGCAGAAGAGGGAGTATACCCCCATGGTGTTGGTAACACATTGTGCTGACCTACTGATGAAGAAGAGGGAGTATACCCACATAGTAATGGTAACACATTGTGCTGACCTACTGATGAAGAAGAGGGAGTATACCCACATAGTAATGGTAACACATTGTGCTGACCTACTGATGAAGAAGAGGGAGTATACCCCCATGGTGTTGGTAACACATTGTGCTGACCTACTGATGAAGAAGAGGGAGTATACCCCCATGGTGTTGGTAACACATTGTGCTGACCTACTGATGAAGAAGAGGGAGTATACCCACATAGTAATGGTAACACATTGTGCTGACCTACTGGTGAAGAAGAGGGAGTATACCCCCATGGTGTTGGTAACACATTGTGCTGACCTACTGATGAAGAAGAGGGAGTATACCCCCATGGTGTTGGTAACACATTGTGCTGACCTACTGAAGAAGAAGAGGGAGTATACCCACATAGTAATGGTAACACATTGTGCTGACCTACTGATGAAGAAGAGGGAGTATACCCCCATGGTGTTGGTAACACATTGTGCTGACCTACTGATGAAGAAGAGGGAGTATACCCACATAGTAATGGTAACACATTGTGCTGACCTACTGATGAAGAAGAGGGAGTATACCCCCATGGTGTTGGTAACACATTGTGCTGACCTACTGATGAAGAAGAGGGAGTATACCCCCATGGTGTTGGTAACACATTGTGCTGACCTACTGATGAAGAAGAGGGAGTATACCCCCATGGTGTTGGTAACACATTGTGCTGACCTACTGATGAAGAAGAGGGAGTATACCCCCATGGTGTTGGTAACACATTGTGCTGACCTACTGATGAAGAAGAGGGAGTATACCCCCATGGTGTTGGTAACACATTGTGCTGACCTAATGATGAAGAAGAGGGAGTATACCCACATAGTAATAGTAACACATTGTGCTGACCTACTGATGAAGAAGAGGGAGTATACCCACATAGTAATGGTAACACATTGTGCTGACCTACTGATGAAGAAGAGGGAGTATACCCACATAGTAATGGTAACACATTGTGCTGACCTACTGATGAAGAAGAGGGAGTATACCCACATGGTAATGGTAACACATTGTGCTGAGCTACTGATGAAGAAGAGGGAGTATACCCCCATGGTGTTGGTAACACATTGTGCTGACCTACTGATGAAGAAGAGGGAGTATACCCACATAGTAATGGTAACACATTGTGCTGACCTACTGATGAAGAAGAGGGAGTATACCCACATAGTAATGGTAACACATTGTGCTGACCTACTGATGAAGAAGAGGGAGTATACCCACATAGTAATGGTAACACATTGTGCTGACCTACTGATGAAGAAGAGGGAGTATACCCCCATGGTGTTGGTAACACATTGTGCTGACCTACTGATGAAGAAGAGGGAGTATACCCCCATGGTGTTGGTAACACATTGTGCTGACCTACTGATGAAGAAGAGGGAGTATACCCACATAGTAATGGTAACACATTGTGCTGACCTACTGATGAAGAAGAGGGAGTATACCCACATAGTAATGGTAACACATTGTGCTGACCTACTGATGAAGAAGAGGGAGTATACCCCCATGGTGTTGGTAACACATTGTGCTGACCTACTGATGAAGAAGAGGGAGTATACCCCCATGGTGTTGGTAACACATTGTGCTGACCTACTGATGAAGAAGAGGGAGTATACCCCCATGGTGTTGGTAACACATTGTGCTGACCTACTGATGAAGAAGAGGGAGTATACCCCCATGGTGTTGGTAACACATTGTGCTGACCTACTAATGAAAGAGAGGGAGTATACCCACATAGTAATGGTAAAACATTGTGCTGACCTACTGATGAAGAAGAGTGAGTATACCCACATGGTGTTGGTAACACATTGTGCTGACCTACTGATGAAGAAGAGGGAGTATACCCCCATGGTGTTGGTAACACATTGTGCTGACCTACTTATGAAGAAGAGGGAGTATACCCACATGGTAATGGTAACACATTATGCTGACCTACTGATGAAGAAGAGGGAGTATACCCCCATGGTGTTGGTAACACATTGTGCTGACCTACTGATGAAGAAGAGGGAGTATACCCACATAGTAATGGTAACACATTGTGCTGACCTACTGATGAAGAAGAGGGAGTATACCCACATAGTAATGGTAACACATTGTGCTGACCTACTGATGAAGAAGAGGGAGTATACCCACATAGTAATGGTAACACATTGTGCTGACCTACTGATGAAGAAGAGGTAGTATACCCACATAGTAATGGTAACACATTGTGCTGACCTACTGATGAAGAAGAGGGAGTATACCCCCATGGTGTTGGTAACACATTGTGCTGACCTACTGATGAAGAAGAGGAAATATACCCACATAGTAATAATAACACATTGTGCTGACCTACTGATGAAAAAGAGTTAGTATACCCACATAGTAATTGTAACACATTGTGCTGACCTACTGATGCAGAAGAGGGAGTATACCCCCATGGTGTTGGTAACACATTGTGCTGACCTACTGATGAAGAAGAGGGAGTATACCCACATAGTAATGGTAACACATTGTGCTGACCTACTGATGAAGAAGAGGGAGTATACCCACATAGTAATGGTAACACATTGTGCTGACCTACTGATGAAGAAGAGGGAGTATACCCCCATGGTGTTGGTAACACATTGTGCTGACCTACTGATGAAGAAGAGGGAGTATACCCCCATGGTGTTGGTAACACATTGTGCTGACCTACTGATGAAGAAGAGGGAGTATACCCACATAGTAATGGTAACACATTGTACTGACCTACTGATGAAGAAGAGGGAGTATACCCACATAGTAATGGTAACACATTGTGCTGACCTACTGATGAAGAAGAGGGAGTATACCCCCATGGTGTTGGTAACACATTGTGCTGACCTACTGATGAAGAAGAGGGAGTATACCCACATAGTAATGGTAACACATTGTGCTGACCTACTGATGAAGAAGAGGGAGTATACCCCCATGGTGTTGGTAACACATTGTGCTGACCTACTGATGAAGAAGAGGGAGTATACCCCCATGGTGTTGGTAACACATTGTGCTGACCTACTGATGAAGAAGAGGGAGTATACCCACATAGTAATGGTAACACATTGTGCTGACCTACTGATGAAGAAGAGGGAGTATACCCACATAGTAATGGTAACACATTGTGCTGACCTACTGATGAAGAAGAGGGAGTATACCCCCATGGTGTTGGTAACACATTGTGCTGACCTACTGATGAAGAAGAGGGAGTATACCCCCATGGTGTTGGTAACACATTGTGCTGACCTACTGATGAAGAAGAGGGAGTATACCCCCATGGTGTTGGTAACACATTGTGCTGACCTACTGATGAAGAAGAGGGAGTATACCCCCATGGTGTTGGTAACACATTGTGCTGACCTACTGATGAAGAAGAGGGAGTATACCCCCATGGTGTTGGTAACACATTGTGCTGACCTACTGATGAAGATGAGGGAGTATACCCCCATGGTGTTGGTAACACATTGAGCTGACCTAATGATGAAGAAGAGGGAGTATACCCACATAGTAATAGTAACACATTGTGCTGACCTACTGATGAAGAAGAGGGAGTATACCCACATAGTAATGGTAACACATTGTGCTGACCTACTGATGAAGAAGAGCGCGTATACCCACATAGTAATGGTAACACATTGTGCTGACCTACTGATGAAGAAGAGGGAGTATACCCACATGGTAATGGTAACACATTGTGCTGACCTACTGATGAAGAAGAGGGAGTATACCCCCATGGTGTTGGTAACACATTGTGCTGACCTACTGATGAAGAAGAGGGAGTATACCCACATAGTAATGGTAACACATTGTGCTGACCTACTGATGAAGAAGAGGGAGTATACCCACATAGTAATGGTAACACATTGTGCTGACCTACTGATGAAGAAGAGGGAGTATACCCACATAGTAATGGTAACACATTGTGCTGACCTACTGATGAAGAAGAGGGAGTATACCCCCATGGTGTTGGTAACACATTGTGCTGACCTACTGATGAAGAAGAGGGAGTATACCCCCATGGTGTTGGTAACACATTGTGCTGACCTACTGATGAAGAAGAGGGAGTATACCCACATAGTAATGGTAACACATTGTGCTGACCTACTGATGAAGAAGAGGAAGTATACCCACATAGTAATGGTAACACATTGTGCTGACCTACTGATGAAGAAGAAGGAGTATACCCCCATGGTGTTGGTAACACATTGTGCTGACCTACTGATGAAGAAGAGGGAGTATACCCCCATGGTGTTGGTAACACATTGTGCTGACCTACTGATGAAGAAGAGGGAGTATACCCCCATGGTGTTGGTAACACATTGTGCTGACCTACTGATGAAGAAGAGGGAGTATACCCCCATGGTGTTGGTAACACATTGTGCTGACCTACTGATGAAAGAGAGGGAGTATACCCACATAGTAATGGTAACTCATTGTGCTGACCTACTGATGAAGAAGAGGGAGTATACCCCCATGGTGTTGGTAACACATTGTGCTGACCTACTGATGAAGAAGAGGGAGTATACCCCCATGGTGTTGGTAACACATTGTGCTGACCTACTTATGAAGAAGAGGGAGTATACCCACATGGTAATGGTAACACATTGTGCTGACCTACTGATGAAGAAGAGGGAGTATACCCCCATGGTGTTGGTAACACATTGTGCTGACCTACTGATGAAGAAGAGGGAGTATACCCACATAGTAATGGTAACACATTGTGCTGACCTACTGATGAAGAAGAGAGTGTATACCCACATAGTAATGGTAACACATTGTGCTGACCTACTGATGAAGAAGAGGGAGTATACCCACATAGTAATGGTAACACATTGTGCTGACCTACTGATGAAGAAGAGGTAGTATACCCACATAGTAATGGTAACACATTGTGCTGACCTACTGATGAAGAAGAGGGAGTATACCCACATAGTAATGGTAACACATTGTGCTGACCTACTGATGAAGAAGAGGGAGTATACCCACATGGTAATGGTAACACATTGTGCTGACCTACTGATGAAGAAGAGGGAGTATACCCCCATGGTGTTGGTAACACATTGTGCTGACCTACTGATGAAGAAGAGGGAGTATACCCACATAGTAATGGTAACACATTGTGCTGACCTACTGATGAAGAAGAGGGAGTATACCCACATAGTAATGGTAACACATTGTGCTGACCTACTGATGAAGAAGAGGGAGTATACCCACATAGTAATGGTAACACATTGTGCTGACCTACTGATGAAGAAGAGGGAGTATACCCCCATGGTGTTGGTAACACATTGTGCTGACCTACTGATGAAGAAGAGGGAGTATACCCACATAGTAATGGTAACACATTGTACTGACCTACTGATGAAGAAGAGGGAGTATACCCACATAGTAATGGTAACACATTGTGCTGACCTACTGATGAAGAAGAGGGAGTATACCCCCATGGTGTTGGTAACACATTGTGCTGACCTACTGATGAAGAAGAGGGAGTATACCCACATAGTAATGGTAACACATTGTGCTGACCTACTGGTGAAGAAGAGGGAGTATACCCCCATGGTGTTGGTAACACATTGTGCTGACCTACTGATGAAGAAGAGGGAGTATACCCCCATGGTGTTGGTAACACATTGTGCTGACCTACTGAAGAAGAAGAGGGAGTATACCCACATAGTAATGGTAACACATTGTGCTGACCTACTGATGAAGAAGAGGGAGTATACCCCCATGGTGTTGGTAACACATTGTGCTGACCTACTGATGAAGAAGAGGGAGTATACCCACATAGTAATGGTAACACATTGTGCTGACCTACTGATGAAGAAGAGGGAGTATACCCCCATGGTGTTGGTAACACATTGTGCTGACCTACTGATGAAGAAGAGGGAGTATACCCCCATGGTGTTGGTAACACATTGTGCTGACCTACTGATGAAGAAGAGGGAGTATACCCCCATGGTGTTGGTAACACATTGTGCTGACCTACTGATGAAGAAGAGGGAGTATACCCCCATGGTGTTGGTAACACATTGTGCTGACCTACTGATGAAGAAGAGGGAGTATACCCCCATGGTGTTGGTAACACATTGTGCTGACCTAATGATGAAGAAGAGGGAGTATACCCACATAGTAATAGTAACACATTGTGCTGACCTACTGATGAAGAAGAGGGAGTATACCCACATAGTAATGGTAACACATTGTGCTGACCTACTGATGAAGAAGAGGGAGTATACCCACATAGTAATGGTAACACATTGTGCTGACCTACTGATGAAGAAGAGGGAGTATACCCACATGGTAATGGTAACACATTGTGCTGAGCTACTGATGAAGAAGAGGGAGTATACCCCCATGGTGTTGGTAACACATTGTGCTGACCTACTGATGAAGAAGAGGGAGTATACCCACATAGTAATGGTAACACATTGTGCTGACCTACTGATGAAGAAGAGGGAGTATACCCACATAGTAATGGTAACACATTGTGCTGACCTACTGATGAAGAAGAGGGAGTATACCCACATAGTAATGGTAACACATTGTGCTGACCTACTGATGAAGAAGAGGGAGTATACCCCCATGGTGTTGGTAACACATTGTGCTGACCTACTGATGAAGAAGAGGGAGTATACCCCCATGGTGTTGGTAACACATTGTGCTGACCTACTGATGAAGAAGAGGGAGTATACCCACATAGTAA
This sequence comes from Bacillus rossius redtenbacheri, assembly GCF_032445375.1. Lineage (NCBI taxonomy): Eukaryota > Metazoa > Arthropoda > Insecta > Phasmatodea > Bacillidae > Bacillus > Bacillus rossius. The sequence goes on along the minus strand of NW_026962463.1, from coordinate 13,867 downwards.
TGGTAACACATTGTGCTGACCTACTGATGAAGAAGAGGGAGTATACCCACATAGTAATGGTAACACATTGTGCTGACCTACTGATGAAGAAGAGGGAGTATACCCCCATGGTGTTGGTAACACATTGTGCTGACCTACTGATGAAGAAGAGGGAGTATACCCCCATGGTGTTGGTAACACATTGTGCTGACCTACTGATGAAGAAGAGGGAGTATACCCCCATGGTGTTGGTAACACATTGTGCTGACCTACTGATGAAGAAGAGGGAGTATACCCCCATGGTGTTGGTAACACATTGTGCTGACCTACTAATGAAAGAGAGGGAGTATACCCACATAGTAATGGTAAAACATTGTGCTGACCTACTGATGAAGAAGAGTGAGTATACCCACATGGTGTTGGTAACACATTGTGCTGACCTACTGATGAAGAAGAGGGAGTATACCCCCATGGTGTTGGTAACACATTGTGCTGACCTACTTATGAAGAAGAGGGAGTATACCCACATGGTAATGGTAACACATTATGCTGACCTACTGATGAAGAAGAGGGAGTATACCCCCATGGTGTTGGTAACACATTGTGCTGACCTACTGATGAAGAAGAGGGAGTATACCCACATAGTAATGGTAACACATTGTGCTGACCTACTGATGAAGAAGAGGGAGTATACCCACATAGTAATGGTAACACATTGTGCTGACCTACTGATGAAGAAGAGGGAGTATACCCACATAGTAATGGTAACACATTGTGCTGACCTACTGATGAAGAAGAGGTAGTATACCCACATAGTAATGGTAACACATTGTGCTGACCTACTGATGAAGAAGAGGGAGTATACCCCCATGGTGTTGGTAACACATTGTGCTGACCTACTGATGAAGAAAAGGAAATATACCCACATAGTAATAATAACACATTGTGCTGACCTACTGATGAAAAAGAGTTAGTATACCCACATAGTAATTGTAACACATTGTGCTGACCTACTGATGCAGAAGAGGGAGTATACCCCCATGGTGTTGGTAACACATTGTGCTGACCTACTGATGAAGAAGAGGGAGTATACCCACATAGTAATGGTAACACATTGTGCTGACCTACTGATGAAGAAGAGGGAGTATACCCACATAGTAATGGTAACACATTGTGCTGACCTACTGATGAAGAAGAGGGAGTATACCCCCATGGTGTTGGTAACACATTGTGCTGACCTACTGATGAAGAAGAGGGAGTATACCCCCATGGTGTTGGTAACACATTGTGCTGACCTACTGATGAAGAAGAGGGAGTATACCCACATAGTAATGGTAACACATTGTACTGACCTACTGATGAAGAAGAGGGAGTATACCCACATAGTAATGGTAACACATTGTGCTGACCTACTGATGAAGAAGAGGGAGTATACCCCCATGGTGTTGGTAACACATTGTGCTGACCTACTGATGAAGAAGAGGGAGTATACCCACATAGTAATGGTAACACATTGTGCTGACCTACTGATGAAGAAGAGGGAGTATACCCCCATGGTGTTGGTAACACATTGTGCTGACCTACTGATGAAGAAGAGGGAGTATACCCCCATGGTGTTGGTAACACATTGTGCTGACCTACTGATGAAGAAGAGGGAGTATACCCACATAGTAATGGTAACACATTGTGCTGACCTACTGATGAAGAAGAGGGAGTATACCCACATAGTAATGGTAACACATTGTGCTGACCTACTGATGAAGAAGAGGGAGTATACCCCCATGGTGTTGGTAACACATTGTGCTGACCTACTGATGAAGAAGAGGGAGTATACCCCCATGGTGTTGGTAACACATTGTGCTGACCTACTGATGAAGAAGAGGGAGTATACCCCCATGGTGTTGGTAACACATTGTGCTGACCTACTGATGAAGAAGAGGGAGTATACCCCCATGGTGTTGGTAACACATTGTGCTGACCTACTGATGAAGAAGAGGGAGTATACCCCCATGGTGTTGGTAACACATTGTGCTGACCTACTGATGAAGATGAGGGAGTATACCCCCATGGTGTTGGTAACACATTGAGCTGACCTAATGATGAAGAAGAGGGAGTATACCCACATAGTAATAGTAACACATTGTGCTGACCTACTGATGAAGAAGAGGGAGTATACCCACATAGTAATGGTAACACATTGTGCTGACCTACTGATGAAGAAGAGCGCGTATACCCACATAGTAATGGTAACACATTGTGCTGACCTACTGATGAAGAAGAGGGAGTATACCCACATGGTAATGGTAACACATTGTGCTGACCTACTGATGAAGAAGAGGGAGTATACCCCCATGGTGTTGGTAACACATTGTGCTGACCTACTGATGAAGAAGAGGGAGTATACCCACATAGTAATGGTAACACATTGTGCTGACCTACTGATGAAGAAGAGGGAGTATACCCACATAGTAATGGTAACACATTGTGCTGACCTACTGATGAAGAAGAGGGAGTATACCCACATAGTAATGGTAACACATTGTGCTGACCTACTGATGAAGAAGAGGGAGTATACCCCCATGGTGTTGGTAACACATTGTGCTGACCTACTGATGAAGAAGAGGGAGTATACCCCCATGGTGTTGGTAACACATTGTGCTGACCTACTGATGAAGAAGAGGGAGTATACCCACATAGTAATGGTAACACATTGTGCTGACCTACTGATGAAGAAGAGGAAGTATACCCACATAGTAATGGTAACACATTGTGCTGACCTACTGATGAAGAAGAAGGAGTATACCCCCATGGTGTTGGTAACACATTGTGCTGACCTACTGATGAAGAAGAGGGAGTATACCCCCATGGTGTTGGTAACACATTGTGCTGACCTACTGATGAAGAAGAGGGAGTATACCCCCATGGTGTTGGTAACACATTGTGCTGACCTACTGATGAAGAAGAGGGAGTATACCCCCATGGTGTTGGTAACACATTGTGCTGACCTACTGATGAAAGAGAGGGAGTATACCCACATAGTAATGGTAACTCATTGTGCTGACCTACTGATGAAGAAGAGGGAGTATACCCCCATGGTGTTGGTAACACATTGTGCTGACCTACTGATGAAGAAGAGGGAGTATACCCCCATGGTGTTGGTAACACATTGTGCTGACCTACTTATGAAGAAGAGGGAGTATACCCACATGGTAATGGTAACACATTGTGCTGACCTACTGATGAAGAAGAGGGAGTATACCCCCATGGTGTTGGTAACACATTGTGCTGACCTACTGATGAAGAAGAGGGAGTATACCCACATAGTAATGGTAACACATTGTGCTGACCTACTGATGAAGAAGAGAGTGTATACCCACATAGTAATGGTAACACATTGTGCTGACCTACTGATGAAGAAGAGGGAGTATACCCACATAGTAATGGTAACACATTGTGCTGACCTACTGATGAAGAAGAGGTAGTATACCCACATAGTAATGGTAACACATTGTGCTGACCTACTGATGAAGAAGAGGGAGTATACCCACATAGTAATGGTAACACATTGTGCTGACCTACTGATGAAGAAGAGGGAGTATACCCACATGGTAATGGTAACACATTGTGCTGACCTACTGATGAAGAAGAGGGAGTATACCCCCATGGTGTTGGTAACACATTGTGCTGACCTACTGATGAAGAAGAGGGAGTATACCCACATAGTAATGGTAACACATTGTGCTGACCTACTGATGAAGAAGAGGGAGTATACCCACATAGTAATGGTAACACATTGTGCTGACCTACTGATGAAGAAGAGGGAGTATACCCACATAGTAATGGTAACACATTGTGCTGACCTACTGATGAAGAAGAGGGAGTATACCCCCATGGTGTTGGTAACACATTGTGCTGACCTACTGATGAAGAAGAGGGAGTATACCCCCATGGTGTTGGTAACACATTGTGCTGACCTACTGATGAAGAAGAGGGAGTATACCCACATAGTAATGGTAACACATTGTGCTGACCTACTGATGAAGAAGAGGGAGTATACCCACATAGTAATGGTAACACATTGTGCTGACCTACTGATGAAGAAGAGGGAGTATACCCCCATGGTGTTGGTAACACATTGTGCTGACCTACTGATGAAGAAGAGGGAGTATACCCCCATGGTGTTGGTAACACATTGTGCTGACCTACTGATGAAGAAGAGGGAGTATACCCCCATGGTGTTGGTAACACATTGTGCTGACCTACTGATGAAGAAGAGGGAGTATACCCCCATGGTGTTGGTAACACACTGTGCTGACCTACTGATGAAAGAGAGGGAGTATACCCACATAGTAATGGTAACACATTGTGCTGACCTACTGATGAAGAAAGGGGAGTATACCCCCATGGTGTTGGTAACACATTGTGCTGACCTACTGATGAAGAAGAGGGAGTATACCCCCATGGTGTTGGTAACACATTGTGCTGACCTACTTATGAAGAAGAGGGAGTATACCCACATGGTAATGGTAACACATTGTGCTGACCTACTGATGAAGAAGAGGGAGTATACCCCCATGGTGTTGGTAACACATTGTGCTGACCTACTGATGAAGAAGAGGGAGTATACCCACATAGTAATGGTAACACATTGTGCTGACCTACTGATGAAGAAGAGGGAGTATACCCACATAGTAATGGTAACACATTGTGCTGACCTACTGATGAAGAAGAGGGAGTATACCCACATAGTAATGGTAACACATTGTGCTGACCTACTGATGAAGAAGAGGTAGTATACCCACATAGTAATGGTAACACATTGTGCTGACCTACTGATGAAGAAGAGGGAGTATACCCACATGGTGTTGGTAACACATTGTGCTGACCTACTGATGAAGAAGAGGGAGTATACCCCCATGGTGTTGGTAACACATTGTGCTGACCTACTGATGAAGAAGAGGGAGTATACCCCCATGGTGTTGGTAACACATTGTGCTGACCTACTGATGAAGAAGAGGGAGTATACCCCTATGGTGTTGGTAACACATTGTGCTGACCTACTGATGAAGAAGAGGGAGTATACCCCCATGGTGTTGGTAACACATTGTGCTGACCTACTGATGAAGAAGAGGGAGTATACCCACATAGTAATGGTAACACATTGTGCTGACCTACTGATGAAGAAGAGGGAGTATACCCACATAGTAATGGTAACACATTGTGCTGACCTACTGATGAAGAAGAGGGAGTATACCCACATAGTAATGGTAACACATTGTGCTGACCTACTGATGAAGAAGAGGGAGTATACCCCCATGGTGTTGGTAACACATTGTGCTGACCTACTGATGAAGAAGAGGGAGTATACCCACAAAGTAATGGTAACACATTGTGCTGACCTACTGATGAAGAAGAGGGAGTATACCCACATAGTTATGGTAACACATTGTGCTGACCTATTGATGAAGAAGAGGGAGTATACCCACATAGTAATTGTAACACATTGTGCTGACTTACTGATGAAGAAGAGGGAGTATACCCACATAGTAATGGTAACATATTGTGCTGACCTACTGATGAAGAAGAGGGAGTATACCCCCATGGTGTTGGTAACACATTGTGCTGACCTACTGATGAAGAAGAGGGAATATACCCACATAGTAATAATAACACATTGTGCTGACCTACTGATGAAAAAGAGTTAGTATACCCACATAGTAATGGTAACACATTGTGCTGACCTACTGATGAAGAAGAGGGAGTATACCCCCATGGTGTTGGTAACACATTGTGCTGACCTACTGATGAAGAAGAGGGAGTATACCCCCATGGTGTTGGTAACACATTGTGCTGACCTACTGATGAAGAAGAGGGAGTATACCCCCATGGTGTTGGTAACACATTGTGCTGACCTACTGATGAAGAAGAGGGAGTATACCCACATAGTAATGGTAACACATTGTGCTGACCTACTGATGAAGAAGAGGGAGTATACCCACATAGTAATGGTAACACATTGTGCTGACCTACTGATGAAGAAGAGGGAGTATACCCACATAGTAATGGTAACACATTGTGCTGACCTACTGATGAAGAAGAGGGAGTATACCCCCATGGTGTTGGTAACACATTGTGCTGACCTACTGATGAAGAAGAGGGAGTATACCCCCATGGTGTTGGTAACACATTGTGCTGACCTACTGATGAAGAAGAGGGAGTATACCCACATAGTAATGGTAACACATTGTGCTGACCTACTGATGAAGAAGAGGGAGTATACCCACATAGTAATGGTAACACATTGTGCTGACCGATTGATGAAGAAGAGAGAGTATACCCACATAGTAATGGTAACACATTGTGCTGACTTACTGATGAAGAAGAGGGAGTATACCCACATAGTAATGGTAACATATTGTGCTGACCTACTGATGAAGAAGAGGGAGTATACCCCCATGGTGTTGGTAACACATTGTGCTGACCTACTGATGAAGAAGAGGGAATATACCCACATAGTAATAATAACACATTGTGCTGACCTACTGATGAAAAAGAGTTAGTATACCCACATAGTAATGGTAACACATTGTGCTGACCTACTGATGAAGAAGAGGGAGTATACCCCCATGGTGTTGGTAACACATTGTGCTGACCTACTGATGAAGAAGAGGGAGTATACCCACATAGTAATGGTAACACATTGTGCTGACCTACTGATGAAGAAGAGGGAGTATACCCACATAGTAATGGTAACACATTGTGCTGACCTACTGATGAAGAAGAGGGAGTATACCCCCATGGTGTTGGTAACACATTGTGCTGACCTACTGATGAAGAAGAGGGAGTATACCCCCATGGTGTTGGTAACACATTGTGCTGACCTACTGATGAAGAAGAGGGAGTATACCCACATAGTAATGGTAACACATTGTACTGACCTACTGATGAAGAAGAGGGAGTATACCCACATAGTAATGGTAACACATTGTGCTGACCTACTGATGAAGAAGAGGGAGTATACCCCCATGGTGTTGGTAACACATTGTGCTGACCTACTGATGAAGAAGAGGGAGTATACCCACATAGTAATGGTAACACATTGTGCTGACCTACTGATGAAGAAGAGGGAGTATACCCCCATGGTGTTGGTAACACATTGTGCTGACCTACTGATGAAGAAGAGGGAGTATACCCCCATGGTGTTGGTAACACATTGTGCTGACCTACTGAAGAAGAAGAGGGAGTATACCCACATAGTAATGGTAACACATTGTGCTGACCTACTGATGAAGAAGAGGGAGTATACCCCCATGGTGTTGGTAACACATTGTGCTGACCTACTGATGAAGAAGAGGGAGTATACCCACATAGTAATGGTAACACATTGTGCTGACCTACTGATGAAGAAGAGGGAGTATACCCCCATGGCGTTGGTAACACATTGTGCTGACCTACTGATGAAGAAGAGGGAGTATACCCCCATGGTGTTGGTAACACATTGTGCTGACCTACTGATGAAGAAGAGGGAGTATACCCCCATGGTGTTGGTAACACATTGTGCTGACCTACTGATGAAGAAGAGGGAGTATACCCCCATGGTGTTGGTAACACATTGTGCTGACCTACTGATGAAGAAGAGGGAGTATACCCCCATGGTGTTGGTAACACATTGTGCTGACCTAATGATGAAGAAGAGGGAGTATACCCACATAGTAATAGTAACACATTGTGCTGACCTACTGATGAAGAAGAGGGAGTATACCCACATAGTAATGGTAACACATTGTGCTGACCTACTGATGAAGAAGAGGGAGTATACCCACATAGTAATGGTAACACATTGTGCTGACCTACTGATGAAGAAGAGGGAGTATACCCACATGGTAATGGTAACACATTGTGCTGAGCTACTGATGAAGAAGAGGGAGTATACCCCCATGGTGTTGGTAAGACATTGTGCTGACCTACTGATTAAGAAGAGGGAGTATACCCACATAGTAATGGTAACACATTGTGCTGACCTACTGATGAAGAAGAGGTAGTATACCCACATAGTAATGGTAACACATTGTGCGGACCTACTGATGAAGAAGAGGGAGTATACCCACATGGTGTTGGTAACACATTGTGCTGACCTACTGATGAAGAAGAGGGAGTATACCCCCATGGTGTTGGTAACACATTGTGCTGACCTACTGATGAAGAAGAGGGAGTATACCCCCATGGTGTTGGTAACACATTGTGCTGACCTACTGAAGAAGAAGAGGGAGTATACCCCTATGGTGTTGGTAACACATTGTGCTGACCTACTGATGAAGAAGAGGGAGTATACCCCCATGGTGTTGGTAACACATTGTGCTGACCTACTGATGAAGAAGAGGGAGTATACCCACATAGTAATGGTAACACATTGTGCTGACCTACTGATGAAGAAGAGGGAGTATACCCACATAGTAATGGTAACACATTGTGCTGACCTACTGATGAAGAAGAGGGAGTATACCCACATAGTAATGGTAACACATTGTGCTGACCTACTGATGAAGAAGAGGGAGTATACCCCCATGGTGTTGGTAACACATTGTGCTGACCTACTGATGAAGAAGAGGGAGTATACCCACATAGTAATGGTAACACATTGTGCTGACCTACTGATGAAGAAGAGGGAGTATACCCACATAGTAATGGTAACACATTGTGCTGACCTATTGATGAAGAAGAGGGAGTATACCCACATAGTAATTGTAACACATTGTGCTGACTTACTGATGAAGAAGAGGGAGTATACCCACATAGTAATGGTAACATATTGTGCTGACCTACTGATGAAGAAGAGGGAGTATACCCCCATGGTGTTGGTAACACATTGTGCTGACCTACTGATGAAGAAGAGGGAATATACCCACATAGTAATAATAACACATTGTGCTGACCTACTGATGAAAAAGAGTTAGTATACCCACATAGTAATGGTAACACATTGTGCTGACCTACTGATGAAGAAGAGGGAGTATACCCCATGGTGTTGGTAACACATTGTGCTGACCTACTGATGAAGAAGAGGGAGTATACCCCCATGGTGTTGGTAACACATTGTGCTGACCTACTGATGAAGAAGAGGGAGTATACCCCCATGGTGTTGGTAACACATTGTGCTGACCTACTGATGAAGAAGAGGGAGTATACCCACATAGTAATGGTAACACATTGTGCTGACCTACTGATGAAGAAGAGGGAGTATACCCACATAGTAATGGTAACACATTGTGCTGACCTACTGATGAAGAAGAGGGAGTATACCCACATAGTAATGGTAACACATTGTGCTGACCTACTGATGAAGAAGAGGGAGTATACCCCCATGGTGTTGGTAACACATTGTGCTGACCTACTGATGAAGAAGAGGGAGTATACCCCCATGGTGTTGGTAACACATTGTGCTGACCTACTGATGAAGAAGAGGGAGTATACCCACATAGTAATGGTAACACATTGTGCTGACCTACTGATGAAGAAGAGGGAGTATACCCACATAGTAATGGTAACACATTGTGCTGACCTATTGATGAAGAAGAGGGAGTATACCCACATAGTAATGGTAACACATTGTGCTGACTTACTGATGAAGAAGAGGGAGTATACCCACATAGTAATGGTAACATATTGTGCTGACCTACTGATGAAGAAGAGGGAGTATACCCCCATGGTGTTGGTAACACATTGTGCTGACCTACTGATGAAGAAGAGGGAATATACCCACATAGTAATAATAACACATTGTGCTGACCTACATATGAAAAAGAGTTAGTATACCCACATAGTAATGGTAACACATTGTGCTGACCTACTGATGAAGAAGAGGGAGTATACCCCCATGGTATTGGTAACACATTGTGCTGACCTACTGATGAAGAAGAGGGAGTATACCCACATAGTAATGGTAACACATTGTGCTGACCTACTGATGAAGAAGAGGGAGTATACCCACATAGTAATGGTAACACATTGTGCTGACCTACTGATGAAGAAGAGGGAGTATACCCCCATGGTGTTGGTAACACATTGTGCTGACCTACTGATGAAGAAGAGGGAGTATACCCCCATGGTGTTGGTAACACATTGTGCTGACCTACTGATGAAGAAGAGGGAGTATACCCACATAGTAATGGTAACACATTGTACTGACCTACTGATGAAGAAGAGGGAGTATACCCACATAGTAATGGTAACACATTGTGCTGACCTACTGATGAAGAAGAGGGAGTATACCCCCATGGTGTTGGTAACACATTGTGCTGACCTACTGATGAAGAAGAGGGAGTATACCCACATAGTAATGGTAACACATTGTGCTGACCTACTGGTGAAGAAGAGGGAGTATACCCCCATGGTGTTGGTAACACATTGTGCTGACCTACTGATGAAGAAGAGGGAGTATACCCCCATGGTGTTGGTAACACATTGTGCTGACCTACTGAAGAAGAAGAGGGAGTATACCCACATAGTAATGGTAACACATTGTGCTAACCTACTGATGAAGAAGAGGGAGTATACCCCCATGGTGTTGGTAACACATTGTGCTGACCTACTGATGAAGAAGAGGGAGTATACCCACATAGTAATGGTAACACATTGTGCTGACCTACTGATGAAGAAGAGGGAGTATACCCCCATGGTGTTGGTAACACATTGTGCTGACCTACTGATGAAGAAGAGGGAGTATACCCCCATGGTGTTGGTAACACATTGTGCTGACCTACTGATGAAGAAGAGGGAGTATACCCCCATGGTGTTGGTAACACATTGTGCTGACCTACTGATGAAGAAGAGGGAGTATACCCCCATGGTGTTGGTAACACATTGTGCTGACCTACTGATGAAGAAGAGGGAGTATACCCCCATGGTGTTGGTAACACATTGTGCTGACCTAATGATGAAGAAGAGGGAGTATACCCACATAGTAATAGTAACACATTGTGCTGACCTACTGATGAAGAAGAGGGAGTATACCCACATAGTAATGGTAACACATTGTGCTGACCTACTGATGAAGAAGAGGGAGTATACCCACATAGTAATGGTAACACATTGTGCTGACCTACTGATGAAGAAGAGGGAGTATACCCACATGGTAATGGTAACACATTGTGCTGAGCTACTGATGAAGAAGAGGGAGTATACCCCCATGGTGTTGGTAACACATTGTGCTGACCTACTGATGAAGAAGAGGGAGTATACCCACATAGTAATGGTAACACATTGTGCTGACCTACTGATGAAGAAGAGGGAGTATACCCACATAGTAATGGTAACACATTGTGCTGACCTACTGATGAAGAAGAGGGAGTATACCCACATAGTAATGGTAACACATTGTGCTGACCTACTGATGAAGAAGAGGGAGTATACCCCCATGGTGTTGGTAACACATTGTGCTGACCTACTGATGAAGAAGAGGGAGTATACCCCCATGGTGTTGGTAACACATTGTGCTGACCTACTGATGAAGAAGAGGGAGTATACCCACATAGTAATGGTAACACATTGTGCTGACCTACTGATGAAGAAGAGGGAGTATACCCACATAGTAATGGTAACACATTGTGCTGACCTACTGATGAAGAAGAGGGAGTATACCCCCATGGTGTTGGTAACACATTGTGCTGACCTACTGATGAAGAAGAGGGAGTATACCCCCATGGTGTTGGTAACACATTGTGCTGACCTACTGATGAAGAAGAGGGAGTATACCCCCATGGTGTTGGTAACACATTGTGCTGACCTACTGATGAAGAAGAGGGAGTATACCCCCATGGTGTTGGTAACACATTGTGCTGACCTACTGATGAAAGAGAGGGAGTATACCCACATAGTAATGGTAAAACATTGTGCTGACCTACTGATGAAGAAGAGGGAGTATACCCCCATGGTGTTGGTAACACATTGTGCTGACCTACTGATGAAGAAGAGGGAGTATACCCCCATGGTGTTGGTAACACATTGTGCTGACCTACTTATGAAGAAGAGGGAGTATACCCACATGGTAATGGTAACACATTATGCTGACCTACTGATGAAGAAGAGGGAGTATACCCCCATGGTGTTGGTAACACATTGTGCTGACCTACTGATGAAGAAGAGGGAGTATACCCACATAGTAATGGTAACACATTGTGCTGACCTACTGATGAAGAAGAGGGAGTATACCCACATAGTAATGGTAACACATTGTGCTGACCTACTGATGAAGAAGAGGGAGTATACCCACATAGTAATGGTAACACATTGTGCTGACCTACTGATGAAGAAGAGGTAGTATACCCACATAGTAATGTTAACACATTGTGCTGACCTACTGATGAAGAAGAGGGAGTATACCCACATGGTGTTGGTAACACATTGTGCTGACCTACTGATGAAGAAGAGGGAGTATACCCCCATGGTGTTGGTAACACATTGTGCTGACCTACTGATGAAGAAGAGGGAGTATACCCCCATGGTGTTGGTAACACATTGTGCTGACCTACTGATGAAGAAGAGGGAGTATACCCCCATGGTGTTGGTAACACATTGTGCTGACCTACTGATGAAGAAGAGGGAGTATACCCCCATGGTGTTGGTAACACATTGTGCTGACCTACTGATGAAGAAGAGGGAGTATACCCACATGGTAATGGTAACACATTGTGCTGAGCTACTGATGAAGAAGAGGGAGTATACCCCCATGGTGTTGGTAACACATTGTGCTGACCTACTGATGAAGAAGAGGGAGTATACCCACATAGTAATGGTAACACATTGTGCTGACCTACTGATGAAGAAGAGGGAGTATACCCCCATGGTGTTGGTAACACATTGTGCTGACCTACTGATGAAGAAGAGGGAGTATACCCACATAGTAATGGTAACACATTGTGCTGACCTACTGATGAAGAAGAGGGAGTATACCCACATAGTAATGGTAACACATTGTGCTGACCTATTGATGAAGAAGAGGGAGTATACCCACATAGTAATTGTAACACATTGTGCTGACTTACTGATGAAGAAGAGGGAGTATACCCACATAGTAATGGTAACACATTGTGCTGACCTACTGATGAAGAAGAGGGAGTATACCCACATAGTAATGGTAACACATTGTGCTGACCTATTGATGAAGAAGAGGGAGTATACCCACATAGTAATGGTAACACATTGTGCTGACTTACTGATGAAGAAGAGGGAGTATACCCACATAGTAATGGTAACATATTGTGCTGACCTACTGATGAAGAAGAGGGAGTATACCCCCATGGTGTTGGTAACACATTGTGCTGACCTACTGATGAAGAAGAGGGAATATACCCACATAGTAATAATAACACATTGTGCTGACCTACTGATGAAAAAGAGTTAGTATACCAACATAGTAATTGTAACACATTGTGCTGACCTACTGATGAAGAAGAGGGAGTATACCCCCATGGTGTTGGTAACACATTGTGCTGACCTACTGATGAAGAAGAGGGAGTATACCCACATAGTAATGGTAACACATTGTGCTGACCTACTGATGAAGAAGAGGGAGTATACCCACATAGTAATGGTAACACATTGTGCTGACCTACTGATGAAGAAGAGGGAGTATACCCCCATGGTGTTGGTAACACATTGTGCTGACCTACTGATGAAGAAGAGGGAGTATACCCCCATGGTGTTGGTAACACATTGTGCTGACCCACTGATGAAGAAGAGGGAGTATACCCACATAGTAATGGTAACACATTGTACTGACCTACTGATGAAGAAGAGGGAGTATACCCACATAGTAATGGTAACACATTGTGCTGACCTACTGATGAAGAAGAGGGAGTATACCCCCATGGTGTTAGTAACACATTGTGCT